>NC_136263.1:81388940-81508940 GCF_964187855.1 Myxine glutinosa
GGGCAAGGCGTTAAGGCTAGGCGTTAGTTAGGGCAAGGCGTTTTTTTTTTTGTTTTGTTTTATTGTATACAAGATCGAGGCTGGTGAAAGAGCTAACATTAATCAAACAAAAAGTCAAACCGACACATCAAACACAAAATAAGGGGAGCGGTAGAGAATATGGGGAGAGAGGGGGAAGGACACAAACACAACATTTGAGAGCAGGGACATCGAGAGAAATGTGGGAGGAGAGGGCTTGGGGGGAGGTGGGAGAGGTATAAAACATATGGACACTGCAAGGACTTCCAGGAAAGAAGTTGGAATTTCGAAAAAGTGTATCTGGGGTGAATTAGCGGGGGTAGAAAAGATCAAGGTTTTGGATGGGGGAAGATAATTGCGCGGTGGTGACCAGCTGTTTTAAAGACCTGGAGGGAGGAGTGGGATTGAAGGGAGTGGGGCAGTTTGTTCCAGAGGCGGGAATTAATGGGAATGAAAGAGTGAAGGTGAGCAGTCTTGATTTTGGCAGTTTAACCATAAGAGGGTTGCTGGCAGATCTTGTGCGACCTGTCGGAATATTTGGGGGACAGAGCACAGCGAGAGCTGGGGGAGCAAGGCCGGAGAGGAGTCGGTAGAAGACAGAAAGACCACCAACCTGCCTGCGGTGAGTGAGTGAAAGGCCCTCGGAGTTAGCTTCATCGCAGGAGATTCCATTGATTCTGAACGCTTTGGCTTCAACAGCATAGGCCTTCGGGCTAGGAGCTAGGCGTTAGGGCTAGGCGTTAAGGCTAGGTGTTAGGGCGAGGAGCTGGGTGTTAGGGCTCGGCGTTAAGGTTAGGCATTAGGGTTAGGAGCTGGGCGTTAGGGCTAGGAGCTAGGTCTAGGCGTGAATGCTAGGTGTTAGGGCTCGGAGCTAGGGCTAGATGTTAGGGCTAGGAGCTAGGGCTAGGTATTAGGGCTAGGTCTAGGTGTTAGGGCGAGGAGTTAGGGATCTTTGTTTCTTTCATATTTCTTTCTACTTTTTCCCATCATTTCTTATTCATTCGAATTCTTGCTTGTTCTTTCTTTTTCTTTCGCTATCTGTACAAGGAGAAGTGAATTCTTGCAGAGATTTTCTGGAAGGTTCACTTGGTTGCGTCTGGATGGGTTTGAGGGTCGTGGAGTAGCGGCTGAAACCCAGATCCTTTCCAGGTTCCTCCTGATGACTCCAATGTAGTACTTGGTTTTCCATTTCATTACATTTAACAAAGAGTGAAAGTTAAAACGTCACGTGGTGTCTCACCCATCGAATTGATTGTCACCCTCACCAGAGGAGAGTGCATTGCATTTGGGTCTGTTTGTTTGTGCGCACAGAATGTGAGTATGCTTTTCTCTACAACCGTTGGTCCAATTGACACGAGGTCCTCACTCGGGATTTATCGCAACCTCTGGGATTGGGCGGGAGGTCCTCACTCGGCATTTTTTGCAACCGCTGGTGATTGCGCGGGGGGCCCTCACTCGGCATATTTTTCAACTGCTGGGGATTGGGCGGGAGGGCCTCACTCGGCATTTTTCGCAACCGCTGGGGATTGCGCGGGAGGGCCTCACTCGGTATTTTTTTGCAACTCCTGCGGATTGGGCGGGAGGTCCTCACTCGGCATTTTTTGCAACCGCTGGGGATTGCGCGGGAGGCCCTCACTCGGTATTTTTTGCAACTCCTGGGGATTGGGCGGGAGGCCCACTCGGCTTTTTTTGCAACCGCTGGGGATTTGCGCGAGAGGTCCTCACTCGGCATTTTTCGCAACTGCTGGGGATTTGGCGGGAGGTCTTCACTCGGCATTTTTCGCAACCGCTAGGATTGGGCGGGAGGGCCTCACTCGGCATTTTTGCACCCGCTGGGATTGGGCGGGAGGCCCTCACTCGGCATTTTTTGCAACCGCTGGGGATTGAGCGGGAGGCCCTCACTCGACATTTTTTGCAACTGCTGGGGATTGGGCGGGAGGCCCTCACTCTGCATTTTTTGCAACCGCTGGGGATTGGGCAGGAGGTCTTCACTCAGCATTTTTTGCAACTGCTGGGGATTGGGCGGGAGGTCCTCATTCGGCATTTTTTGCAACCGCTGGGGATTGGGTGGGAGGTCCTCACTCGGCATTTTTCGCAACCGCTGGGGATTGGGCGGGAGGTCCTCACTCGGCATTTTTTGCACCTGCTGGGATTGGGCGCGAGGCCCTCACTCGGCATTTTTTGCAACCGCTGGGGATTGAGCGGGACGCCCTCACTCGGCATTTTTTGCAACTGCTAGGGATTGGGCGGGAGGCCCTCACTCTGCATTTTTTGCAACCGCTGGGGATTGGGCGGGAGGTCTTCACTCAGCATTTTTTGCAACTGCTGGGGATTGGGCGGGAGGTCCTCACTCGGCATTGTGCAACCACTGGGATTGGACCGGAGGCCCTCACTCGGCATTTTTTGCAACCGCTGGGGATTGAGCGGGAGGTCCTGACTCGGCATTTTTTGCAACTGCTGGGGATTGGGCGGGAGGCCCTCACTCTGCATTTCTTGCAACTGCTGGGGATTGGGCGGGAGGCCCTCACTCGGCATTTTTTGCAACCGTTGGGGATTGGGCGGGAGGTCTTCACTCAGCATTTTTTGCAACTGCTGGGGATTGGGCGGGAAGTCCTCACTCGGCATTTTTTGCAACCGCTGGGGATTGGGTGGGAGGTCCTCACTCGGCATTTTTTGCAACTGCTAGGGATTTGGCGGGAGGCCCTCACTCGGCATTTTTTGCAACCGCTGGGGATTGGGTGGAAGGTCCTCACTCGGCATTTTTCGCAACCGCTGGGGATTGGGCGGGAGGTCCTCACTCGGCATTTTTTGCACCTGCTGGGATTGGGCGCGAGGCCCTCACTCGGCATTTTTTGCAACCGCTGGGGATTGAGCGGGAGGCCCTCACTCGGCATTTTTTGCAACTGCTAGGGATTGGGCGGGAGGCCCTCACTCTGCATTTTTTGCAACCGCTGGGGATTGGGCGGGAGGTCTTCACTCAGCATTTTTTGCAACTGCTGGGGATTGGGCGGGAGGTCCTCACTCGGCATTGTGCAACCACTGGGATTGGACCGGAGGCCCTCACTCGGCATTTTTTGCAACCGCTGGGGATTGAGCGGGAGGTCCTGACTCGGCATTTTTTGCAACTGCTGGGGATTGGGCGGGAGGCCCTCACTCTGCATTTCTTGCAACTGCTGGGGATTGGGCGGGAGGCCCTCACTCGGCATTTTTTGCAACCGTTGGGGATTGGGCGGGAGGCCCTCACTCGGCATTTTTTGTAACTGCTGGGGATTGGGCAGGAGGTCCTCATTCGGCATTTTTCGCAACCGCTGGGGATTGGGACAGGAGGTCCTTACTCGGCATTTTTTGCAACCGCTGGGGATTGGGCAGAGGCCCTCACTCGGCATTTTTCACAACCGCTGGGGATTTCGAATTCTCCTCTCATGACTTTTTTCTCGAGGGTCTTGCGCACATTTTGATACCACATTGCTCCACATCGGGCTTACCGTCCAGGTGTCACATGGCAATTAGTCCCATGTCCTAAAAAAAAACTGCAATTTTTGCACATGTTTATGTGCACATGTGCAACAAACATGGATATACAAATGTACAAAGTGCATTAGAACAACTAGGGCATGCCCGTACCATATCTATATCTAAAATTATATCCCCCCCCTCTATTTACATGAAATGGTTTGGTCCAAAGCGAACGGCTTGCGAGTACGGTGACAATCCCCCCCCTCTATTTACATGAAATGGTTTGGTCCAAAGCGAACGGCTTGCGGAGTTTGGTAAAGAAATCGCCATAGCATGCACAAACGCGCAGGAAAGCGAAAGAATCGCAAATTAGTTTTAATTAGTTTTAAAACATCGTTTAACGCCAACATAGCGGCAACATAGTTTGCCAACGTGAAATAAATGAATACGCTCTCAAATGTGCCGTCCGAGGCAGAGTCTGTTCGCCACGTTCGGCACACGTGATAACTCGCTGCTCTCTGATTGGTTGAATCGTTTTTTGGACATAGCTCGGTAACTACTTGTCCGATTAATATGAAACCTTGAAAAGGCACATCCTCGGGTCCCCAGCAATATACCTGGCAAGTTTAAAGTATATCGGACCCGTGGTTGTCGAGAAACAGCGGTCACAGACATACAAACATACAAACATACAAACATACACACAGAGATTACTGGAATTATAGATAGACTAGGGCATGCCCGTACTATATATATATCTAAAATTATATCCCCCCCCTCTATTTACATGAAATGGTTTGGTCCAAAGCGAACGGCTTGCGAGTACGGTGACAATCCCCCCCCCTCTATTTACATGAAATGGTTTGGTCCAAAGCGAACGGCTTGCGAGTACGGTGACAATCCCCCCCCCCCCCCCCTCTATTTACATGAAATGGTTTGGTCCAAAGCGAACGGCTTGCGAGTACGGTGACAATCCCCCCCCCTCTATTTACATGAAATGGTTTGGTCCAAAGCGAACGGCTTGCGGAGTTTGGTAAAGAAATCGCCATAGCTCGGTAACTACTTGTCCGATTAATATGAAACCTTGAAAAGGCACATCCTCAGGTCCCCAGCAATATACCTGGCAAGTTTCAAGTATATCGGACCCGTGGTTGTCGAGAAACAGCGGTCACAGACAAACATACAAACATACAAACATACAAACATACACACAGAGATTACTGGAATTATAGATAGATGATCATGAAAATGAATTGGCATGTCATGTCTTCTGAGTCTTTTAGCATTTTATCTAAGAATGAATGAATGAATGATCATTTTAAGGCCATTTTCCCCGCTAGAGCGGGGGTTAGCCTTGCGGGCCCCATGACAATCATGGTTCCCTGTTTGAGGCAATGTTTTTTATGGCCGGATGCCCTTCCTGACTCCAACCCTCGGTTGCCTCTTACGATGCGCAGGGATACGGTGTACCTATTCTAAATCGGGGTACACACCGTGATCATTCATCCCAGCAAGCTGGTACTCAATTTGCCGACCTCGGAAAGATGACGGGCTGAGTCAACCCCCCTGGCGTTAATTCAGCGATCGACCGGGTTTCAAACCCAGGATCCGAGGATCCCAAGCCGACACCCTAACCGCTAAGCCAACACCAGGCTATTCATATAGCATTTTATCTAAGACATATTGGATAATTATAGAACAATATAATTAGGCAATAATTAGACAAATTAACATATGAAAAAAGACAATTTTATCATCGGTTCACTACGTGATAACCCATGCATGTGCTAATTTTGGCCGAGATCAGTCAGGGAAAGCTCAAAATCACCAGTGCAGTTTGAGTTAAATCCTCACTCGGAGCACAAGCAGACCCACAACTCTGGAAAGAAGACCTACCGGTCGCGCTTTTGGGGATTCGTGCCATGGTGAAAGCTGATCTGGGATGCAGTGTGCAGCTGAGTTCCTCTTTGGATTAACGCTTCGGCGTCCTGGGCAATTTGGTGTCCCAACTAACATTCACACACCAGTATGGACCTGAGCAATTATGTGGACAGACTGCGAAGGGCGATTCGGAACAAATAGTGTGCAAAATGTACAGAGAACAAGCTTTTGTGTCAAAAACACTTCTAATAAAACAGGCCTGTTTTTGCCTGAATAATGTTCTCTGTGTAATATGTGTTGTTTTGCTTATTACAAGCTAACTAAGGTGCACAATATTAGATGAATCACATGCGTTTCTTTATTAGAATAATGATTCCAAACAAAGAGCGTGGAAAATGTGTAGAGAACAAACTTTTCAGTCAAAAACACTTCTATTAAGAAAATAGAAGTCTCAAGTCAAGTCACAAGTCACCATAGTATTATTTCAACTCGTGTCACGTCCCACATCTACCGTATAAAAGTCTCCAGTCTGTCTGTTCGTCTGTTCAGGGTGGGGCTTCAAAATCAAACATCCACCATTTTGTTCGCTTTAACTTTCTCACAGCTTTATTTAAACTCTAATTCGATGTCTGATTTCAATTTTCATCGTCGTTAAGATGGTTCAAATGTCGGTTGCAGGAAAAGGTGATAAAATCGGACGAATGTTGGCGTTTTATTTGGCAAAAAAGCATTCTAATAGCTATTTTGAATGTATCTGGTCGGACGTGATGCGGGGACCCAGAGCGAGGGGAGAAGAGGAGGGAGGGGAGGGTGGGGGGAAGGAGGGAGGGGAGGGAGGGGGGAAAGAGAGAGGAGGAAGGAGGGGAGAGAGGAGGAAGGAGGGGAGAGGAGGGAGAAGGGTGGAGAGTTGGGAGGAGGGGAGAGGAGTGAGGGGGACAGGGGAAAGTAGGGGATGGATGAGGAAGGCATGAAGAAGGGGAAGAAGGGAAGAGGTGGAGGAAGGATAGGGTTCCCTACGAGGGAATTCGTTATTTATTATGCTTAGTAAAAGTACAGTGACTAAAAACTGAAGTTGCGTTAATACTCACCAATAATTCACCAAACATAGGAGCACCAACAACCTGTTCACGAGGTCTTCCTCCAATGGGGGGGACAAATCCATGTCTGCCATTATAGATACCACTGGGGGCGTAGTAATACAATTATATAAATGAACCTTCTCGTGACCAGGCACTGGGTGCTGCTATGGTTGGGAGCGAGTGCCCTGGAAGCAGTGGTGGAAAGAGAGTGGCAAATCTAGATGTGTGGAAAATTGTGTGCTTTGTTGGGGGTCACACAGCTCAGATGGCAGAGCACTGGTATAAGTGATATGCTGGTATATGTATGTATGTATGTATGTATGTATGTATGTATGTATGCATGTATGCATGTATGTATGTATGTATATATATATATATATTGTTGTGGTTTTTAGAACCCTCCACTTTGTAAATATCTGTAATATTCCCTTATAAATAATCCCCTGTAAATATTCCCATTTTTGGTGTAAAGGTCAAAGGTCGCACCCTAGTTAGGCCACGAGCAACATGTAGCACACCATAGGCTTCTTCTTTAGTTATTTCATTAGTATGTGTTTCAGGTAAGGATCTGTTTCCAATAGTTGAATCTGCATTGTATTAATCAAATAACCTAGGCCCCTTCTCAAATTCCCATTCCATTCATTTTACGGCGTAATCTGCCCTCCAAATCATATTGCGCTACTCTACCAGCCGCAGCCGCCTCAGCGTTCGCTGCCTTTTGGTTTGTTCCTGCCCACCGCCATAAGCCACATGGCAGAGTGGGAGAAGAAGGGAGGAGCGGCCAGGAACATAGGCGTGGCCCCATCAACGCGTCACGAGGGGAGGTACCAATGAACCCTCGCGACCAATCCGGGCCGAGGCGTGTTCACGAGTAGGCGGAGCGAAGCGGACGCGGCTTGATACGCGAGGCTTGTAATAAAAGCGTGGCCGAGGACTACTTCAAGAGATGCGGGAAGGATGAGCAGATGATCAGCAGACACCAAGAGAACTGTGCGAGGGAAGCCCTTTGATGAGGAACTGCGCAGAGGATCGTTTGATACGAACTGCCGTTTGGTTTTGAGAGCGTTCGGCACGCTATACGTACGCAGCATTCCAGCCCCTCGCATATGTAAGGTCCGGTCGCGCGCCAACGATACGCGAAGCTGCCTGCCGTTCTTCGCCCGCGGACCCGGAGCCTGGACGGATCCCATCGCCTGGAACCATCTGCCTGGACCTTCCTCCCCTACCAGGTACCATTCCGTGTGAGTTTGTCTGTTTGTCCTGGGGTCGTGATAAGTTAAGACTGTTTAGATAAGCTTGCCCTATGTCCTTTTATTTCCTTCTTCTTGTATATTCCCTTCTTTCGTTTCCTCTTTTAGTGTAGTTAATAAATCATATTTGTTCTTCCTTCACCCTTCTTCTTCTTTGGTTCCTCTTATCCGATCGCTTGCGTCCTGTCCCCAATTGAGTACCTGTGGCACGATTTGGCCAACCGCTTTTAATCGGGTTTAGTCCTTTTGTTAACGGCTCGGATCATGGATTTCTAAACCGCTCGGCAATTACCATCACATCCGCGGTTCGAGCAGGGACACATCTCCCTGCTTTGCGGAGAGATTGGTGAAGGTATTTGGGAAACCTTTGACCAATCACCCTGGCTAATCTCACCCCGCAAAGGAGCGGGATAGTTCCAGGACCAGAGACGGCCAGCTTAACAAGACAAGGGGATTAACCCCCCCCCCCCCCTTTGCTAACAGGAGTGCCGTACTCGGAGATCCGCAACAATATATATATACAGTCATACCCCGTTTTACGCCATTTCGACCTACGTCAAATCCGACTTTACGTCACTCTTCTAGAGTAAATTTCAGTTCAGCGAACGTCATTATGTGCGACTTTAGGTCACTCCTACGGACGTGAAAAAAAATTTTTCCTTATAAATATATTTAAAATAAATAAAATAGTACATAAATTTACAATAAAAGAAGCTAAAAAACAATTTAAAATACTTATTGTATTTTATAATGTGTGAAAAGTTTAATGTGTGAAAGCACAATAAAAATATATTAAAATGTATGTACAGTATACTGTACATACATGCAACTGCTGGTTCTCATTCACAACAGAGGCGACGTACAGTATTCCTTTACTGTGTCTGTGTTAGCCATGGGTCCTAAGAAGGATAATGCTAGTGTTTCCAAGCGTAATGTGGTTACGATGGAAGATAAGTTAAATCTGATTAAAAGTTATGAAAAAGGTGAAGAAGTGTCGGTGATAGCGCATAGACCTTATCGCGAATCGGAACCGCAATGCGTCATGGGATCGGAAAGGGGCAATAGCGCCGCCGGCGGTCGCTGTCACTTTGACAGACTGCTTGGTATTACACCTAGCGGAACAATTTCATACATTTCCAAACCTACAGGAGGAAACATGTCAGACAAAAAAATTGTAAAGATGACGAACATTGTAGACAAGTTCCAGCCCGGCGATATTTGTATGGCCGATCGAGGTTTCAACATTCAGGAACTGTTCTTGCATAAGCAGGTTGTTTCTCTTCTCCAATGGGATCCCCCCTTTCCCTCAAATATTTCTTTAAATCGCTGGATTTTAATGCCAAAAAACGCTGAATTTCTTTCACATTAGCCATCTTCCTTTCCGTAAACACAGCGTCGATCGTAGACAGATGCTTCCTCTTCTGGGTTCGTGTTTACCTTTGCCCCTTTTCGATCCCATCATGCTTTGCGGTGGAGCGCCCTCTGTTGATATTCACCGATTCACGATAAGGTCTATGCCTTAGGGCTGCCACGGTCGATGGTGTCGACCATCATTCATGATAGGGAACGTATTCTCGCATACGTCACTGAAAAAGCACCGCCGGGTAAGACTGCTAAAATGTGTGTTTGTGTTCAGAAGAGACGCCATGTTTAAGGTGAATAACATAATCTTATTGATTTTATTTATTATTCTTTACAAATTAATTTATTAATTGTGTTCATTACTCATTAAAAAATATGACTAAAATGTGTTTGTAGTGTTCTTTAAGGTTTAGCGATAGTTATAGACTTTCGCGAGTTATTTACTCTAGTTTTACGGTGTTTGTCTTCATTTTAAGGCTTTTTTTTTTTGTATACAAGATCGAGGCTCGTGAAAGAGCTAAAAGGCATTACGCCCGGTTTACGTCAAAAACCGAGTTACGTCACGGATTATGGAACCAATTAATGACGTAGGCCGGGGTATTACTGTATATTGTTGTGGATATGAGAATGGTTTTTTTAATTTTATTGTTGTTGTAAAAGGTTGTTGAAAATATCGCCCCTCCTCCCTCCGTTTGTGGTTGTATAAAGGTCAAAAGGGCGTTCCCATAGTTAGTTCCATAAAGCATACATGGAGGACACCATAATACCCCTGTTCAGTAGTTTATTTCCTTATTATGTGTATTAGGGTAAGGCCTTGTCTTCCATTAAGATGACACTCCATTGCACCAAGTGAAACAAGATAGATCCACTTTCATTCCTATTCCCAAAACCTCCATTTCCAACTGCGTCATTGCCAAGCCTCAATTGCCAATTACATCCCCTTCAAGCCTCAATTACCAACTGCACTGGGCAGTTTGTCAGGTTTGCTACAGCTGTGGGTTGTTGATTTCGCCCCAAAACCACCATTAAACATGTGCTCGGATCGGGGAAGAAAGGCGTGTCCCCACCTCGTCATAGAGGGGAGGGGTGAGTCAGCCCCACTCAACCAACCACGAACAAGGGGTTGGACTTGGAGAGGGTGTGGAGAGAAACATCAAGGAGGTTCGCGAAGGTTCAGGGGCATGGCATATATAACCCGCAGAAGGCGCCCCCACCTGAGATGAGTCCTGGAAAGAGCACGCGACGTACACACAGCAGCAGCCACAGCAGCTTGGGGCCTTGACGGCAGTTCTTGAGCAGGGCCGCGAAGGAACGACGGCTGCTAAACGCGCCGATCGTGCTGCAGTACCCGTGGACCTTCCTCTCCCTCCAGCCATTCACCTCCTGCCAGTCCTATCATCATTCCCCGCGTGAGTCTGTCCTTGTTTGTTCTGTCCCTGGGTTAATTAAGACTGTAGGTAAGCTAGCGTTGCCCTGTGTCTCTAATATCTTCTGTACATTATTTTATTATCTTTCCTTCTCCTTGGTTACTTTGAGCGTGTATATAGTAGGAATAAATTTAGTAGTATTTCCAACCTTTTTGTCTTCTTCTTATTCTTCTTCACATCCGTGTCTCCTTTGTCTTTTCCCTATTGAATACCTGTGGCGCGATCCGGCCAACGTTCGGGAATCGGGTTAGTCGGGGTAACTGTTAGGGCCGCGGGGCCATCCGCTCGGCAAACCAACATCTTATCCGCGGTCCGTAACAATATATATATTTTTATATATACAGTCACGTGAAAAAGTTTGTACACCCCATGTAAAGTTTTGACTTTTTCAACATATTTCAACATACAGCTATTTGATCTTCATTTCAACAATATTGATAGACAAAGGTGATATAATATAACAAATATCATGACACATTTACATTTTGCAGTCCATTGTATAATTTAAATAAACATAAATGCAAATTTCGCATGTGGAAAAAGAAAGTACACCCCTACATTTATCACTACTTCAAATACCTAAAATTAGAATCAGGTGCATCAGCTCAGGTGCAAATGATTAGAACATCGTTAGAGAGGATCTTGGAGGAACCTGTCTTATTTAAACCTCAGACATTTAGTTTGGTTTGCTCTTTGTTGTTATAGTGTGCCGCATCACCATGCCTAGATCAAAAGAGCTCTCTGAGGCCTTCAGAAAGAAGGTTATAGATGCCTACGAGTCTGGGAAGGGATTTAAAAAGATCTCCAAACAATTTGAAATCAATCATTCGACTGTCCGGAAGATCATCTACAAGTGGAGAAGATTCCAAACAACTGCCAACTTGTTCAGGCCAGGCCGCCCCAGTAAGTTCAGCCCGAGAGCAGACCGCCAGATGCTGAAAGAAGTCTCTAAGAACTCCAAAATGTCATCACGGGACCTACAGGTAGCTCTTGCCACTGTTGATGTCAAAGTGCACGAGTCTACCATTAGAAAGAGGCTGCACAAATTTGATCTACATGGGAGGTGTGCCAGGAGGAAACCTTTGCCGTCCAGAAAGAACATCAGGGCAAGACTAAAGTTTGCCAATGAAGACCTAGGCAAAGACCAGCACTTCTGGAACAATGTGCTCTGGACAGATGAGACAAAGGTAGAGCTATTTGGCCACAGTACCAGAAGACATGTTTGGCAAAAACCAAAGACAGCATTTGACCACAAGAACCTGATACCAACTGTAAAGCATGGTGGTGGAAATATTATGGTTTGGGGCAGCTTTGCTGCATCAGAGCCTGGGCAGCTCACCATCATAGAATCCACTATGAATTCTTCATTGTACCAGAGGGTGCTTGAGGATAATGTGAGGCCATTTGTCGGAAAGTTGAAGCTCAACCGAAGGTGGACCTTGCAACATGACAATGACCCTAAACAGATCAGTAAATCCACCAAGGAATGGCTGAAAATAAAGAAATAGAGGGTTCTGGAATGGCCAAGTCAAAGCCCGGATCTAAATCCCATCGAGATGTTGTGGGGGGATTTGAAACGAGCTGTGCATGCAAGAAACACTCAAACATCGCACAGCTGAAAGAATTCTGCATGGAGGAGTGGGCAAAAATTTCTCCCAGTCGATGTCAGAGACTAGTAGACAGTTATAAGAAACGCCTACTTGAGGTTGTTTCTGTCAAAGGGGGCAATACCATCTATTGGAGCCAAGGGTGTACTTACTTTTTCCACATGCAAAATTTGCATTTATGTTTATTTAAATTGTACAATGGACGACAAAATGTAAATGTTTCATGATATTTGTTATATTATATCACCTTTATCTATCAATATTGTTGAAATGAAGATCAAATAGCTGTATGTTGAAATGTGTTGAAAAAGTCAAAACTTTACATGGGCTGTACTTACTTTTTCACGTGACTGTGTGTATATACAGACTTGGCATTTAATATGAAATATTTTTTTTGTGGGGGTGAACTTACTTTTCAAGATGACTTAGAACCAAAAGTTCATTGGAATTATGCTGAAATTATTCTAGATTTTGTTAATGTGACCCTTAAAAGAAACAAAAACCACATTTGACATTTCGAAGCAAATAAATTGATCCTTGAAAGTGATGTAAACTGATATCGAACTCAATTCACAGACAGTACTGTGTTAAACTTCTGTGCGTTTTCCAGAAGTATCTCTTTATTTTGCACATTAGCCAAAAAAAATTTCAACACAAACAAAAGCTAAATTATGACTGGGATTACGGACAGTAAAATTACAGTTCAGTACTTCGTGTAACCACCGCGAGCATTCAGGAGAGCACGTACACATCGAGGCATGCTGTTCATGAGATTTGCCAAGGTTTGGACAGGAATCGCTTGCCATGCAGTGACAATAGCCTGCTGCAATTCACGCACAGTGGTGGGCTGCTGGTCCAAGTTGTTGATTTGACGCGTTGATTCTGCCCACAAGTTCTCTATCGGATTCATATCCAGGGACATGGCAGGCCACTCCACATGCTGTACACCACGGTCAGCAAGAAAGTGTTGGATCATGCGAGCACGATGAGGCCGTGCATTGTCATCTTGGAAGACAAAGTTTCCTCGAAAGGCTGCACGAGCAAATGGAAGCAATGTTTCTTCCAGAATGACCCTGTACTTTAACTGGTTCAGGTTTCCATTCAGAACAACTAGGTCAGTTTTGCCCCCTGCATGAAAAGCAGTCCAAACGGTCACCCCACCACCTCCAGCTTGAACTCTTGGCACTATACAATCTTCGTTGTGGGCTTCATGACCTTGTCTGCGCACTCGGACGCGGCCATCTTGGCGATAGACCAGAAATAAAGACTCGTCACTGAAGGTCACGTGATTCCAGTGTCCTGGCTGCCATTGACGGTGCTCTCTGGCCCACTGCAATCGGCGCTGGCTGTGTTGTCTGGTCAGGCGTGGCTTTCTCAGGGGACGCCTGGCACGATAGCCTGCTTGAACCAGTCGTTGGTTCACTAGCCTTCTGGATAGAGGCACATTTGTCAGTTGCTGCCACTGAGCCCGAAGCCGATTAGCTGACTTGGTACGGCCATTGCAGACTAACCGGTGCAGCTGGCGATCATCTCTCCTTGTGGTTCTGCGTGGACGTCCTGGCCTCGGTATTGGAGTAGGGACACCCCTCTGAGCATTTCGTTTCAGGATCTTTGACACCTGACCTTGAGTGATGCCATACTGCCGAGCAATAGCACACTGTTTCATGCCAGAATTTCGTAAAGCCACCACTCCATGACAAACAGCATTGTCAAGTTGACGGACCATCTCCAGAGGAAGCGGCAATAACTTTTGTAGACGTGCAGCAGTTGTTTTCCACTAATACAGAATGCAACAACCCTTATATACCCGATTGTGAAGCCAATCGTCAAATGTACCTGTCCTTACATTTTGTCATGCCACCTGTGATATAATCCTGTTATTGACTTCTTGCTGCGAAAGACATTCAGTGACATGGTTCATTCAACAAAGACATCACCGAACGGTAAAATAAACTCACCAGATTGATATACTGAGTTCAGAAAGTAAACCCAAGTCAAGAAAAAAATAATATTCCATATTAAATGCCAAGTCTGTGTGTGTGTGTGTATATATATATATATATATATATATATATATATATATATATATATATATATATATATATATATATATATATATATATATATATATATATATTGTTACGGGTCGCGGACAAGATGTTACTTTGGGCCGAGCGGATGGTCAACCGCGACCGTTACAGGATCCCCAATTGGCCCGACTCCCCCAACGTTGACCAATCGCGCCACAGGTATTCAATCGGGAAACCTCTAAAGCGACCGAAAGAGAAGGAAGAGAGAAGAAGACAGAGTACGGAGGAATAACAGGATTTATTATACACACAAGCAAAAAGAAGGAGCGATCAAAGTTATTTACAAGCAATGGATGGAAGAAGCAGTCACACAGTGAATCGTTAGCTTATCTATGCAGTTTACTTCACCCCAGGACAATGATTAAGACAGACGACGTTCACACTTACACGGGGGAAATTGCAGGCAGGAATGGCGGAGGTGGGTTGCTGGAGAGGGAGGCAGGGTCAGGTCCCTGCAACCGGCAGGGCTGGAGGTAGCAGCTCCCAATTCTTCGCGTTTTTGGCGGGAAAACCCTCGGTCGCGTCGACGCTGCTGATGCTGTGGACGTCACGCGCTGGCTCGGTCACACCTGCTCCTCTCCTTCTGGTGGAGCCGTCTCCCTCCTCTCAGCGCGTCTCTCCAAAGCTTGTTTCATCTCCAAGTACCTCTCCTTTTTGGTTTGGAGCGTCTCTCATCTCTCATCTCACAGCTCACAGCTCATCTCACAGCTCATCTCTCCTCTCATCTCATCTCATCTGCCGAAGCAGTCCCTTCCAGTCGCTTTTATTACTCGGGTCGGAATCAAGCCACCGGCTGCGAGGGCACGCCTACCGGGTCGCTCACCGCGGTGCTGGTTGGCTGTTAGGGCTGTCCGATTCCCCCTTTGATCATGACGACGTGCCACGCCCGTGAGTTGGCGGCTCCTACCCCCCTCTTCTCCGAGATTAGCACATGGGCAATGGCGGCTTGCGGGATTGAACACCACTCGCACCGCTTTTGAAAGGAACTTTGGAGAGCGGAGATGATTGGGGAAATTGAAAGGGGCCTACGCTTATTTCGTTTGATACAATGCAGAGTCAATCTAGTGGGAAACACATATTTAGCCTACATAGAATAAGGAAATAAGCTATTTAAAAAGATATATCGTGGCCTGTGTGTAAGTTTCATGGAATTAACTAGGGGGACGTCCTTCGACCTTATTTACTCTACGAAGGTCAGTTAAAACACAACAAAACCATACTTTTCACATTCGTTACAATATATTGTTGTGGAAATGAGAATTGTGTTTTTTTATTGTTGTAAAAATATCACCCTCCTTCCTCCAGTTGTGTATAAAGGTCAAAGGGCGTCCCTTAGTTAGGTCATATACCATCACGTTAGCCAATCATAGATTTCCTCCTTGTTGGTAGTTATTTCCTTATTCTGTGTATTAGGTTAAGGCTTTGTCTTCCATTAATTAATACTCCATTGCACCGAATTCAAACAGAGTAGATTCCCTTTCATTCCCTTCCCAAAGCCTCGATTGCCAACTGCATTCGCCGCCATTGCCATGTGCTCCGGCTCGGAGAAGAAAGGCGTGTCTCCACCTCGTCATAGAGGGGAGGAGTGAGCCAGCCCTTGCCGACCAACCCAGAACGAGGGGTTTGGCTTTGAGAGGGCGTGGGGAGAACCGTCGAGTAGGTTCGCGAAGGTTGAAGGGCGTGGCCTATATAACCCGCGAGAGATGCCCCCGCCTCAGACGAGCTTCAGAGAGAGACGGGAGACGCGTAAGAGAGGAGCCCTGAGAGCAAGCATTGAGAGAGAGTCCTGAGAGCAAGCATTGAGAGAGAGTCCTGAGAGCAAGTAAGAGCAGTACCATGCAGCTTTGACTCCACCAGGCAGCGTTGGCTCCACCAGGCAGCTCCGACCCGTTACCCCGCGGGAGCCAGATTGCGGTGGCACCGGTGGCCGTCGAGGTCCAGCCCGACGTCCCGTGCGGGGTCAAGCTCCAGCCAGCTCCGTGCCTTCCTCTCCCTCCAGCCATACACCACCTGCCGTTCCTGTCATCATCCCCCGTGTAAGTGTGCTTGTAGTCTGTCTTTGTCTTGTCCTGGGGTATTAATTAAGACTGTAGGTAAGCTAGCGTTGCACTGTGTCTCCTTGATTCCTTCTGTCTTTATTTTATTATCCTTCCTTCTCCTTGGTTCCTTTCATTGTGTACATAATAGTAATAAATATAGTAGCATTTCCAACCCTTTTGCCTTCATCTTCCTCTTCTTCACATCCTTGTCGTTTTGGTGATTTCCCAATTGAATACCGGTGGCATGATTTGGCCAACGTTTAAGGAATCGGGTCTAGTCTTGGTAAACGGCTCACGCCGCAGTTCGCTTCGCTCGGCGCAACATCCATTACGCTGCGGCCGTGAGCGGGGGGTGTTCCTTCGTGTACCGGGAAGCGCTGGTATTTAGGTCATAGGACTTGTGGGCCTAAAACCCTACCCAGCGCCGACCGGGCGTGGCGTCATACCCCCGGGACCACGTCGGTCAGTAACAGAGGAGGGGCTTAATCCCCCCTCGATAACGGGAACCGAGGCCGAAGTCGGGTTCCGTAACAATATATATATATATATATATATATATATATATATATATATTGTTATAGATCGCGGTTAGGATGTTATAGACCGAGCGGTGGTTTAAAACCGCGACCTAACAAAACTCACCCGATTCCACCCGAACGTTGGTTGTATCGCACCCTAGCTGCTCAATGAGGGAAAAGACAAAAGCGACGCAATGCAAGAGGAAAACGGAGACAAAAAAAAAGGTTTGAAATATTACTACTGAATTTATTTCTACTATTTACACACAAGCAACAAAAAGCAATTCAGTTTATTTACAAGTACAAGACGCAGGTGACACAGTGCAAATTTAGCTTATCTACAGACTTAACTTATTACCCAGGACAGAACAAACAAAGACGACTCACACGGGGAATTGCAGGAATCGCAGGATGTGGATGGCTGGAGGGAGAGGGAGAGGTCCAAGGGGGGGTCCCGCCGCACAACCGGCGCGTTCAGCAGCCGCCGTTCCTGCCCCCTTTTGCGGTTGCCGGGTGTCGCTGCTGCGGCGGCCTGCAGTTGCCTTGCCAGGCCTTGTCTTACTCGCTTCTCACCACCGACTTCTCACCACCGCAACCAACTGTGACCACTGACCCTCCTTTTTGGCACCCGACTCAGACCAACTCTTCTCTCTCTCTTTCTCTCTCGGTGCAACCAACTCCTCCTCTCTGTCTCTTTCTTCGACCAACCCAGAGTGCATCTCTCTTTCTTCTTCTTCCGATTGCGCCCTTTTATAGCGCCCCCAGCGATCACGCCCCCGGCGCTTTGGACACGCCCATCGGGGCGCTCACCTCGGCCCTGGCTGGTCGCACGACCCTCGGGCTCCGCCCCGGACGACGACGGGCGGGCGCGCCCCTCCCCTCCTCTGACGAGGTGGAGACACGCCTTTCTTCCCTGACTCGAGCCTCGTGGTCAATGGCGGTTATTGGAGGGGAGGTGATTGGGAATCGAGGGCTCAGCAATGACGAGAGGGGATGTAATATTGCAATCGAGGGTCGGCAATCACGAAAGGGGGATGTGAAGGAAATGGGGATTTTTGGGGATGGGCATGGAAGGGGATCTATTCTCTTTCACTGGTGCAATGGAGTACTTCAATTAATGGGAGACACAGCCTTATCCTAAAACACAGAATAAGATATAACTATCGAACATGAATATCCTATGATTGGCTGACGTGTATGCTTGTGGACTATGGGACGCCCTTTTGGTCTTTACACAGCTCCGGAGGCAGGAGGCACAGCACAACAACAATAATAATAATCATACAGCACACAATAAAAAATATATATATACAGTCCTCATATCCACAACAATATATATATATATGTATATATATATATATGTATGTTTTTATATATCTACAGTATATATATACACAAAGAATTAAGTTAAGCACCCCCCCCCCGTTTTTTTACAACCTCGCACATTACAAGTTTGTTGTCGTCAAAACAGTGTAATATACCCATGATATTGCTATATTTTCTGGAGAAGTGATATTATGGTCACATAAAAACATAACAATCATGCCGTTTTCAATATTTTATTCTGAATAATTTAAGGTGAAATTTTTTGGGAATTTTAGGCATATTTTCACCTCAATTTAAGTATGGAGCTATAGGTCCATCACGGACAGTGTGGATGACGTTTATGTTTTCTAACGTACAGTCATTGTTCTGAGAAGACCTCTAGCGATCTTTGCGTCAATAACGTGTGTAGGACCCACGTGATCGGATCACTGACTCAACCAATCACTTTTTTTCACTTTGATCACTCAATTTCATCAATGGATAATTGCTAATGTCATACCAATCATTATTTGATCTCACATACCTTAGAATATATGCCAATGTATACATATACACAAAGAATATATATTAGGGGGTGCTTACCTTAATTCGTTGTGTAGGGGTGCTTAACTTAATTCTTTGTGTATATATATATATATATATATATATATATATACAGTGGAACCTTGACTTACGAGTTTAATTCGTTCTGTGACCGAGCTCGTAACTCAAATTGCTCGTTTCTCAAATCAAATTTCCCCATTAAAATGCATTGAAATGCTATTAATCCGTTCCAGCCCGCCAAAAACCACACCAATTTTTTTTAAAATATACAGTATATATAAAAATATCTCGCGCTTTATATTTCACCTGTATGCAGCATACAAGTTGGCAGGATGGCCTGGACTGGAGGTATGCACACTTGACTCTAAAGTCTAAACTGTCCAGCCTGGGTTTGAATCCCGACCCAGCTATAACCTGTCATGGGTGAATCACAGGCAGGGTGATTCATCAATGTGTGTACCGCTAAACTGGGCGCCCCGTTTGCGTCCCATTAGTTGTTGGATGTTAAGGATCTCACCGTGTTTTCCACAAAGAGAAGGCGAGCTATCGCCGGCACTCTGAACAAGTTGTGGCCTGGCATGCTCTTCTCCTCTGCCGTTATATACGTCCTCCTCGGCATCTTTTTCCAGAAGAGCCCTGTCTCGTCACAGTTGAAGATTTGCTGGGGGATGTATCGTTCGGCTTCTATCAGTTCGGCAAAAGTTATAATAAAATCTTCAGCTGCCTTCACATCCGCCTCACCAAGTCGACAACACGCACACCTCGCTCATGTTTTTCGACGATTGCGTGTTTTATATCCAAGCACATCATCCTCTTCTTCTTCTCACTACTGCCCTTGGTACTCAATTTCTTAGGACCCGTGGTTAAAACTAAGAAATTTTCCAAAATAACCAAAATGCGAAAACAAAACAGCAGCGATATATGGCAGAGATACTGTACTTGCACGGCAAGATAACCACGTGACCGGAACCCACCTGGTGGCGCCTGGCGTAAACTCAAAATAACCAACATGCGAAAACAAAAATGCAGCGATATACGGCAGAGATACTGTACTTGCACGGCAAGATAACCACGTGACCGGAACCCACCTGGTGGCGCCTGGCGTAAACTCAAAATAACCAACATGCGAAAACAAAAATGCAGCGATATACGGCAGAGATACTGTACTTGCACGGCAAGATAACCACGTGACCGGAACCCACCTGGTGGACTCAAAATAACCAACATGCGAAAACAAAAATGCAGCGATATACGGCAGAGATACTGTACTTGCACGGCAAGATAACCACGTGACCGGAACCCACCTGGTGGCGCCTGGCGTAAACTCAAAATAACCAACATGCGAAAACAAAAATGCAGCGATATACGGCAGAGATACTGTACTTGCACGGCAAGATAACCACGTGACCGGAACCCACCTGGTGGCGCCTGGCGTAAACTCAAAATAACCAACATGCGAAAACAAAAATGCAGCGATATACGGCAGAGATACTGTACTTGCACGGCAAGATAACCACGTGACCGGAACCCACCTGGTGGCGCCTGGCGTAAACTCAAAATAACCAACATGCGAAAACAAAAATGCAGCGATATACGGCAGAGATACTTGCACGGCAAAATAACCACGTGACCGGAACCCACCTGGTGGCGGGTGGCGAAAGCTCGTAACTCAGATCTCGGCTCGCATCTCAAAGCAATAAACCGCCCGAGCGACGGCTCGTATCTCGAAAAACTCGTAAGTTGGGGCACTCGTAAGTCAAGGTTCCACTGTATATATATTTTTATATATACGTATATATATATATATATATATATATATATATATATATATATATATATATATATATATATATATATATATATATATATATATATGTATATATATATTGTTACAGACGTGGCTTAGATGTTATTTACCGAGCGGTTTGGTATGACCACGTCTGCACAAGTTACCCGATTATACCCGAACGTTGACTAATCGCGCTACGCTAGGTCAATGAAGGAAAAGACACACAGCTGGGATTCAAATGACACGACACCAGGGTTCAGTTCTCAAGACCTCCGGAGGAGGTTATATTGTTACGGAAGGTTAGATTACAAGGACGAGAGGTACAGCATAGAAAGACAAGCACTTAGACACAATCTTATATTAACCCCAACAGACGACAGATAAACGGGACAAAAGGCTGACTCACACGGGGATTGATGGCTAGGAAAGGCAGGATCGATGGCTCCAGGTGCACCTGGGCTCAAAGGTCAGAATCGACTCGGTCCGGTCCAGAGATGCGGGGAGGTATTCAGCGCTCGTACGTGGCAACTTCTCTCTCCAGGCTGGGGGCGCATCTGACGTCACATCCGGGGAGTCGCTTCGTATATCCGGCGGGGAGTGACACGCCCTCGGCTCGTTAGCTCCGCCTCGTGGAATCGGCACGTTGCTTCTCATTGGGTGCGTGTGGGGGGTTTACCAGGCTCCGCCCTTGACGAGGAGCTGACAGCCAGCCCCTTCGTGGTAACCCCGTGGAGCGCATAGTCATGGCGGCTAACCGAGCTGGTGGGAGGACGCACACTCCCCCCGCGCAGCGTCGTTGTTGTTGTAATTGTTGTTGTAGTTGTAGTTGTAGTTGTAGTTATTGTTGTTGTTGTTGTTGTTGTTTGGGGAAGAAGATGGAAGGAGGTATGGGAAAGGTCCTAAACTCACTACTGGTGCCATATAATCACATTCTGGTGCAACGAAGAGTCAGAATTAATGGAAAGGAGTCCTTAACTGACATAGACTAAGAATAACTAGCAAGATGTCCGAAAGTTGTCTACGTGAGATGCGGTGGACCTGGGCACGACATTTAATGGGGGAAAAAGGGGAAGGTCGGCTCTACTGATTGTTGTTTACAGACAATGGGACTAGGGAATGGGGGATTGGGGATAGTTGGGGAGTATTGGGGAAATAGGGGAATATTTACAAGCGGATATGGAGGCCAAATTCCATATTCGCAACATTGCACCCTTCTCTACCCTCAGGGCGTCCCGACCCGATAAATTTTTACCTACTTTAGTGTGGCACGCAATGTAGTTCCCTCTACTATTAACTCTACCCTGAGTGCGACAGTTTTACAGATATTCACAAATGAGTAAATATGTCCCCCTGCGACGTTGCACCCTTCTCCTCACAGAAACACACCCACAGGATAACCGAATCCGGAAAGAATCCTCAAACTAAACATACAGCCGGTAGGGAGCATTATTTACACAAGACTACGCTGATATTTACACTACGATCCAGGACCTGTTTTTGGAGGAACACATGCAGATGTTATGCATAGAGAGAGCACGCATGCTAGCATCGATACACCAACCCACGAGTGCTCTGTGGCCTACGGCCTTTAATAATGTGCAGAGCACCCCTTCCAAGCATCAAGCACCACCCCATCACACAGTGAGCACCATCCGGTGCACCAATAAAGTGTCTATAAATCATTGTGTGGTGTCGCAGCCGGCCGATGTTCTGCCGCTGGTCTTGCCTTCGTGTGGTGCACTTGGCCTTCTTACTTCCTTCAAAAAAATAAAGAAAGGCGCCAACCGCGTCCATTTCCTTATTGCGGCCGTCAGGGGGCCAACTATTAGTGGTTCACCTGTTTGGCATAGGTGCCACGTTGACCCATAGGTCCTTCCACGGGTGGTGCTTGGCCGCAAAAGAGCTGCGGTCCATTGTGGGTGGCCACAAACATTGCGGTCCATATGGTGTATCGATCCAAGCAGCAAGCAGCGAAAGTGCAGGCCCACAACTGCGTAGCCAGCACCGCTCTCTCCTCTCTCTCTACCCCAAAGCCAGATCCTCGGAGGTGGGAGACAAAAGAAGCAGACAAGTGAGTAAGGTGGTAAGGGCGCAAAAGTGCACGCAATGCAAGGTAATGCACACTGGGGGCACATGGGAACCAGGTGAGACAGGTACGTTCCTACCGTACGCTCCCCCCCCCCCCCCACCAGGTAACCTACATGGCCCCTCCCTTACCCCTTACTGTATCCACAAAACACAACACTACCCATAAACATCTATTTTACAAATCAACAAACATCCCTACTGTCTTCCCCGTTCCTCCCATATACCAAATTCGTCTTCTCTCCCTCCTAACCAATCAAATTTGCCATTTTCAACTCAACATCATAATTTGCCATCTCCAACTCAACATCATAATTTGCCATCACCAATTCATCATCAGTCCCTCCTAAGGAGGGAGAGATGGAATCACCCCAATGTCTCATCCACGTCGTGATGCGTCTCACAAATCCACACAGCAATTCTCATTTCTGCAACACAAACAAAGAAAACACAGGTGTGGAGTCATCATCATCACCACAGGCAAGTGGCTGCGCATGGTGCGACAGGTTCATCAATCCTAACTATTTCCTAAATGACTTTAACAACTTTACACTACCCGGGGTCTTTCTCCGGCCAAACCATTGGCCCTCTTACACTATGGGTTCTAAAAACCAATTCCCATTGGCCAAACTGTGGTGCTTTTCAATTTGGGGTCTCACTCCCCCGATTCATCTCCCGGTGCCCTCGCACAATTTCTGGGCTGTGGCGTGTACCTCTCCCAGTGGGTCTACCCACCTGCACACCTCCACCACTGCAGTTGCCTCCGAGCTTACCTGCTCCTTACCCTAACCTAACTACCTGGGGAAGGCCCTCTGGCACTCTCCCCACTCGGTGCCCTCTCTGGCACGGGGCTGCCCGATCCACACCCGGGATCCTCAGGCACCCACTCACAACTACCGGCTCCCAGAGCCCACCTGCGGCCTCACCTGGCCGACATCCTCACAGTGGTGGAGTGCCCAACCAACTACACACACTAACAGGCTACACGCCCAGCCATTTCCACAACACTAATGCACCCATCCACAACACCATTCTGCAACCGCACCACAGATGCCAATATCCAACCACAATTTACCTGTACCCTCTACCTAACACTTACACTACCCGCCCCGGGTACTCGTGAAAAGGGTCCACTCTTCCCCCATCCACACCTTCGCACCATGCACACCACTCCGTACCACTTACTCCAACTCTCTCCACACACCTGTACTTGCACACCTGTGCTCTCACACCTGGTGCCACCTGCACCCTTCTCTCCCCAAGCGCATTCGCGCTGATCTTACAACACTCACTACTCACACACTGCTCCACACACCTGTCCAGTTGCACACCTGTGCAATCACACCTGTTCAATTCTCACACACACGGCATCATCTCAGCTAACTACTCCCTTCTGAAACTTGCGCTTCCCAGTCGTCCCTTTAAACTATTGCGCTCCCACGTCATTATCATCCACACTAAACTACCTGCGTCCCCACTACAGGTATCAGTCACTAACTAAACTTAACGTCACCTAATGTCATCTTCTCTAGATCCCTACAATATAACCTAACCCACCCGGGCTAGTTTTCACTGCCATACACCCCATAATCTAGTGCTCCTTTGCCCCCTGCATCTGTGAGGGATGGTGGATTTGCCATCCCACCACATCGGGGGTCTCTCACTCACTATCAATTTTGCACATCAAATTGCAACAAATCAAAAATTTGCCAATCACTACCCATCATCTGCCAATCACTACTGCCAATCCCTTGCCAATCATCAAATTTTGTTTTTCTCTAATTTTGGGTCCAAAACACTAACCTCATCACCCAGTCTACTCACTAATGCCTCTCGGTGCGCCAATTCCTGTCCAAAGCCCGGCTTCGTAAAGCCAAGCAATGGATGCTGGTTGTTTTGTGCCGGCGGCTGGATGCGTCCGGCATTCGGGGCAGGGACGGGGGCTTACCCGGGCCGAGATCCCACGCACCACCTCGGCGTGGAGCCATCCAATGTCCCGATCTCGACCTGCCGGCACGTCTCAACAAAACGTGGTCGCCATGACGACCCTTCCTATCCAGCTGCCCGCTCCACCTAGTGGAGCACGGACGCGGCCGTTCAAAGCGAGGCCCGGCACGCACCGAGGGCCCGCTTCGGCTAAAAGTCGACCTAACCTCTAACCTGGTTACCGTCGATGCTTCACCTGGATGCTTACACCCCGCAGCCCGTTCCTTGCTCACACATCCAGCCGTGCCCATGCTCCTCGTACCTTTCCTTACACACCCAGGTACACCCATTCCACTCACAGCCTTGGTCACACACCTGACCACCGAACACCTTGGCACACATTCGTCGCTCGCACACCTCACCAATACACCTCTTCGCGCCCCCTCCTCTGTGACAATCACAGGTGTGCTCTCATTCGCACACCCAACCACGTGCCTCACCACCAACTCCAGCGTGCATTCCCACTCACGCTCTACCATTCCAGGTGCGCATCCTTCCATCCCAGGTGTACATCCTCGCTCACCTGTCACAACCAACTCACTCTCCTTGTCACTCTCAATACTCTCACCTCCATTCTTGACAGCGCACTCACCCTTACTCTTGACAGCGCACTCTTTCCTCATGCACCCGTCCGTTACACACCTTTCTCGCACACACTCTCCCGTTACACCCTCTGTAACACTCACCACAGGTGTGCATTCTTCCTTGCCTTTGACAGCGCACTCTTTCCCCATGCACCTGTCCGTCACACACCTTTCTCGCGCACACTCTCCCGTTACACCCTCTGTAACACTCACCACAGGTGTGCATTCTTCCTTGCCTTTGACAGCGCACTCTTTCCTCATGCACCTGTCCGTCACACACCTTTCTCGCGCACACTCTCCCGTCACACCCTCCGTAACACTTACCACACCGCGCTTCCATGTGCCCCCTCGCACACGCGCTACGACCGACTCACTCTCGCCAGCACCCTCACTACTCCTTGGCACGCACTTTTTCCTCACACACCCCAGAGTCGGACTTCCTCGCACACCTCCTTTTTCGCACACCAGACCTGTCGCACACTTCACCAGTGGCCTCTCACGAACACCCGGGTCCATCTCGACCCCCAAGCTTCTTAAATCCCCTGGCGCATCATACGCACGACCATATTGGTCACCACTTACACCGGGTCCTCTTCCTCTTCGCTTCTCCTCCATCACCTGCGAATCCCTCATCCGGTTAATGAGCACATCATCACGATCCAAACACAGACTTTAGACCAATTCTTTTATCTCCTCTTTTATCTCTTTCTTATCCCCTCTCCGTCGCTTCTTAATTTCGCTCATCCCTTCTTCCACTTCTTCTAATTTGTGCTTCACCTCTTTTATTCCCCGGTACGTCTCCTCAAGCTCGTCCTCCAAGGCTACCTTGACCGTTTCCATGTGCGTCCTCACCTGCCGGTCCTTCGTCTCCATTACCTCTATCACCTCGTCCAACCTCGTTGTCAGTCCCTCACGTACCATCTGACATTCCCTCTTCGTCGCCACCAAGTCATCTTTTAGTTCTCTCTGTGTCGCTTTTAAACCTCCTAATACCGCAGTGTTCCTTTGAACCTGCTCCACTAACTCCGTCTGTCCCACCGTCAGCTGCTCCACCTCCTGCGTCAGGTCCTCTATGCCCCCTTGTAACTTTACAGTCCCCTTTCTCACCTCCTTCTCCATGTGCTCCCTACAGTGCCTCACCTCCTCGCGCACTCCTCCGACCTCCTCACTCACTCCTCTTCTGATCTGCTCTCCCATCACTTGCATCTCCTGCCCAGATGCCATCCTCATCTGCTCCATTTCCTCCCTGTGAGCATCCAGTTTGGTTTCTACCCCCATTCTGACCCCCTCTATCTGCTGCCCCATTTGTTTAACTTCCCTTTCCGCTTGGTCCCTCATGTCCCTCAATTTGCCTTCCATGGTGTTTTCTAACCCCTCTAACCCCTTTTGCATCCCTTCCATTTGATTCTCTTGAGCGGCCATTCTGTTTTCTACCCCCATTAACCCATTTTTCACCTCTTTTATCCCGTTGTCTAGCCCCTCAAAATTATTGTCTAACTTCCCAAATTTCTTGTCTAATTCCTCAAAATTATTGTCTAACTTCCCAAATTTCTTGTCTAATTCCTCAAAATTATTGTCTAACTTCCCAAATTTCTTGTCTAATCCCTCATCGGTACCCCTCGCTTCGTCCCTCATTACCCCCATTTGGTTTCCCATTACCCCCATTTGGTTTCCCATTACCCCCAATTGCTCACTCCGAGCCCTCGCTTCGTCCCTCATTACCCCCATTTGGCCCTCCAATCGCTCACCCAATCGCTCACTATCGGCCCTCATTTGCTCACTATTAGCCCTCATATCGTCCTTCTGCAGGTTGAGGGACGCCTGCATTTGCGCCATAAATTGCTCCATGAGGGCCTGCATTTGGGCCATCCCTCCCACTTGTGCAGCGGGTGCGGCCGCCGTAGCTATGTGCGAGGCGCCATTTCGCGCGCCCGTTACCTCGTGCGTGACGACGTTATTTTGCGAATCTGCTACCCTCACTGCTTCGCTCTCCTCTTGTCCCTCAATTTGGTCCTGGACCGACCCTGCCTCACTCTCCCCTACCGGACCCCAGCTGTCTTGATCCGCCATAGCGCGACTTTCAAAATTCAGGTTTTTATTTCCGTATAACAAAATCAAATTTCGCCGTTATACTTTCGCGCGGGAAACGCGCTCCGAATCGATTCTAATTGTTACAAATTTGGGCCTAATAAATTTAGTCCCGGGTTCGAATTCCACTCCTCGACACCAATTGTTACAGACGTGGCTTAGATGTTATTTACCGAGCGGTTTGGTATGACCACGTCTGCACAAGTTACCCGATTATACCCGAACGTTGACTAATCGCGCTACGCTAGGTCAATGAAGGAAAAGACACACAGCTGGGATTCAAATGACACGACACCAGGGTTCAGTTCTCAAGACCTCCGGAGGAGGTTATATTGTTACGGAAGGTTAGATTACAAGGACGAGAGGTACAGCATAGAAAGACAAGCACTTAGACACAATCTTATATTAACCCCAACAGACGACAGATAAACGGGACAAAAGGCTGACTCACACGGGGATTGATGGCTAGGAAAGGCAGGATCGATGGCTCCAGGTGCACCTGGGCTCAAAGGTCAGAATCGACTCGGTCCGGTCCAGAGATGCGGGGAGGTATTCAGCGCTCGTACGTGGCAACTTCTCTCTCCAGGCTGGGGGCGCATCTGACGTCACATCCGGGGAGTCGCTTCGTATATCCGGCGGGGAGTGACACGCCCTCGGCTCGTTAGCTCCGCCTCGTGGAATCGGCACGTTGCTTCTCATTGGGTGCGTGCGGGGGGTTTACCAGGCTCCGCCCTTGACGAGGAGCTGACAGCCAGCCCCTTCGTGGTAACCCCGTGGAGCGCATAGTCATGGCGGCTAACCGAGCTGGTGGGAGGACGCACACTCCCCCCGCGCAGCGTCGTTGTTGTTGTAATTGTTGTTGTAGTTGTAGTTGTAGTTGTAGTTGTAGTTATTGTTGTTGTTGTTGTTGTTGTTTGGGGAAGAAGATGGAAGGAGGTATGGGAAAGGTCCTAAACTCACTACTGGTGCCATATAATCACATTCTGGTGCAACGAAGAGTCAGAATTAATGGAAAGGAGTCCTTAACTGACATAGACTAAGAATAACTAGCAAGATGTCCGAAAGTTGTCTACGTGAGATGCGGTGGACCTGGGCACGACATTTAATGGGGGAAAAAGGGGAGGGTCGGCTCTACTGATTGTTGTTTACAGACAATGGGACTAGGGAATGGGGGATTGGGGATAGTTGGGGAGTATTGGGGAAATAGGGGAATATTTACAAGCGGATATGGAGGCCAAATTCCATATTCGCAACAATATGTATATATATATATATATATATATATATATATATATATATATATATATATATATATATATATATATATATATATATATATATATATATATATATATGTATATATATATATATATATATATATATATATATATATATATATGTATATATATATATATATATATATATATATATATAGATATGTGAACGTTTGTTTGTGCCTCATGGACAGCCTAAGGAAGGGACTTAGAGAAGGAAGAGGGTGTCTATAGGGGGTAACTTTACACGACAAAAAACATGGGTGAATCAGATTTAGACTCGGGGCGTGCCCAAGGGGCGTGGCTTCCTCTGACTATAAAAAGCCCACTACAAATAAACAGAATATCAAAACTAAATTGCGTGACTGACTTTATTTTCCGGGCAACGCCAGGTAACTCTGCTAGCGCGCACGCACGCACGCACGCACGCACGCACGCACGCACGCACACACACACACACACACACACACACACACACACACATACACACACACACACACACACACACACACACACACACACACACACATACACACACACACACTTTTGCATTTACTCATATTGTGTCTATCTTGTGTGAACTTCCATAATTATTCCCAATATTGTACATCTACAACTGCAGCTTATGACTACAGAATGCACAATGTTAGTGCTGTACTACAGATTATCGTATTTTGACAGCATGATTCAAAAGAGTGACATTGTGGTAATGAACAAATGATCAAACAGGCAACATAGCCCACGGCATGTCTTATGCCTCCACAACATTAGACAAGTGTGGTGTCAGGGCTCAGCCTTGAAAAATATTTATTATGACATTTGGTAAGTCAAAATTCAAAAGAAAAATATGGATGGATTGCACAAATGTCGATCAAAGAATACGAAATAAGCGCACTATGTGCAATGAAAATCTGTAAATTTTTATATTCCATAAAATACAACATAATTCAGAAAATGTAAAGCCCACATTTTAGCAAAGCTATCAGCATCGTGCACCATTCTTTATATAGAGCTTCAGCACTGCAGAAGCAGTTTCTTGGTTAGGGTGACAATCCTGGGCAGGCCGCTACTCTGACACAAGCAAAACGATGGCATGTATGTGTGAATAACCAATAATGAATCCAAATAACTAAATAGGCCTTGATATGCCTTTCTGGATACTTTCTCAAATCATGCAAAACAGGTAGGATTGTCAAAGGCTGAGAAATAGCCCAATTACAGCATGATGTTCCAGTTTGCCTTAGTCCGCAGGTGGACGGAAGTTGTCTTTCTCCCGACGTATTATGCCCATGACTGCCACGGGATCATTGCTCTGTGCATGTTGCTGAACCGAAGACTCTCTGCAGGGATTGCATGGGGGAAAGAATGGCAAGGATAGGAAGAGTTGGGTGAAACATATATGAACTGAAAATAATGTTTCTACACCTTTCTACAAAGAACAAGGGACAATGCATCAACAGACAAGAACGCACTCGGTAGAGCCCATGCCTCAGCCAGGTTGAACAGTTTACGTTTTGTATCCCACTGATAGGCCGGATCTGGATTCGGACCTGAATCAAAATCGAATCCACTCGGTCTCGTCACATTACCAACTCATCCACCAAGTTTAGTTCTAATCTGTCCACAACTTTTTGAGATATCGTGCTATATATCGGTTTTAGCTCTATCACTCAATGGTGAAGAATCACCTGAAAACATTATCAGATCCAGATCCAGATCTGCATCTGGATCTTCACCAAAACCTAATCATCTCATCCTTTTTCGCATACCCAAACTCTCCACCAAATTTCGTACAAATCCGTCAGTAACTTTGAGATAGCCTGTTCACAAACAAACATACAGACATACAGACAGACATGCAGGGAAAAAAGAGAAAGGAATGAGTAGAGGTGAGTCGTGATCCTCGATTTAGGTAGTTTCACCTGAAGGGGGCTGATGATGGGCCATGTGTGCCTTGTACAAACATGGGGGAGACAAAGCACAGAAAGAGCAGAGGGTGTAGGACTAGAAAGGAGGTGGTAGAAAACAGCCACCGACCTGTCTGGGATGGTGAAGTGATAGGCCCATAGATTCAGCTTCATCGTGGGATATTCCAGTGATCGTGCAGGCCATGGTTTCCATGGTGTCAAGCTGAGCAAGACGTGAGGCAGGGGAGCGAGCCCAGAAGCGAGAGTCATACTCCATCAAGCTGCAGATGAAGGCCCTGCAGGTGAATAGAAGTTCAGGTGTGCCAAGGAAGGACTTTGTACGACGAAGGATGCCAAGTCGGTGTCTGGCTTTGGACGCCAACTTGGAAATGTGGTTTATCCAAGAAAGATCATGGCTGATAGTGAGATCCAGGAGTTTGAATGACTTGATTTCCTCAAGAGGATTGTTGAGAAAGTAGACAGGAGGGTTGTCAGACAGTCCTTGCAGAGGGAGAGAGCGAGAGCATGAGATTTATCTGGATTGAAAGACATATTCCAAGTGTTTGACCAGTTTGTGATTTTGTTAAAAGATGGGGTAGAGAGAGGATGGGAAAGAGCAGAAGTGCAGGATTGTCCAATAAGCGAGCTGATGCCATCCGGTCCAGTTGCAGTCAGAGTCGAGGGTTGAAAGAACCTTCTCCACTCTCTCAGTTGCCAAAGACACAGTCTAGGAGCAGTTGAGTATAACTGGGAAGGGTGGGTACCAAGAGTGAGGGGTTGGAGACACCATGGCTTCAAAAGGTCACCATGCTTCTATTGAGGCAGTTGAAAACCAATACTTTGACACCATTTAAATCACAAGACAGGAAGCCTATTCCCAAGAACGGTCACTGCTCCACGAGCAGCAAGTTAGCGACACACACACGCATGCATGCACACACGCACAACCTCTACTTTTCCCCTTCCCTCTGCCACCCCAGATCACAAACTTTACTCAAGAAACCCTACCTTTTCACCCTCTCATAGTCCAGCTTTGTTTCCCACCTGCATTAACTCATCCCCTTACTCTCCCGATTGTGGAATCACCTCATTGTCCATTGTCATCCTCCACACTTCAGTCTTTCAAATGCACTGCGAACAACTACCTCATGCACACCTGTGATCTCTTCCACATCACATTCATCATTTTCCACTCTGTTCTTCTTTGGGCCATTGTTACCCATTCTTTGTTTTATTCCTCCTTTCATACACAACCAGTCAAAAGTTTTAGAACACCTCAATTTTTCCAGTTGTTATTGAAATTTACGCAGTTTAATGTCCAGTGAATAACCTGAAATGGTACAAAGGTAAGCAGTAAACTGCTCGAGGTAAAAAAAAAAAAAGGTTTAGGTTAGCAAAAACGGGAAAATAATGTAAATTGCACAGTTATATTGCATAAAAAGGCCTTCTTCAGGGAACAAGTAATGGGTTAACAACTTACAGCTGTTCTGCAGCAATGTTGGTAAATTAAGCCTTGAAAGTTGATGCAAACAATTCCTACAGGTGTCCCAACCTCTGCTGATTACTTGATTACAAACCCCCTGTCTGTATAAAAGCAGTATTGGAACAGACTGTTATTACACCCTCTGAAGCATTATTTGGACAATATTGCACTGCAGGAAGTAATATATTGGAAACTGGAGGAAACTCTGACAGGAAGAGGTCTGGCACACCCAAAGCCACAACAGAATCAGAAGACAAGTTTCTGAGAGTCAACAGCTTGCGTGATAGGCTGCTCACAGGACAACAGCTTCAAGCACAGCTTAACACTGGTCGAAGTAAGCAAGTCTCAGTTTCAACTGTGAAGAGAAGACTTCGAGCTGCAGGTTTGACAGGTCGAGTGGCAGTAAGAAAGTCATTGCTAAGATGGCAAAATAAGAAAAAGAGGCTCTCCTGGGCCATGAAGCACCGCCAGTGGACTACTCAAGACTGGAAGAAGGTCTTATGGACCGATGAATCAAAATTTGAAATCTTTGGTTCATCATTCAGGGTTTTTGTACGCCGTTGAGTAGGCAAAAGGATGGTTCCTCAGTGTGTGACACCAACGGTCAAACATGGAGGAGGAAGCATGATGATCTGGGGCTCTTTTGCTGGATCCAGAGTCGACGACTTACACAGAGTGACTGGCACCGTGAACCAAAAGGGCTACCACAGCATTTTGCAGCGCCATGCAATACCCTCTGATATACGTCCAGTTTATCAGGGATTCATCCTACAGCAAGACAATGACCCTAAACACACCTCCAGACTATGTCAAAACTACCATCGAGGAAAAGAATAAGATGGTAGGCTTCAAATCATGGAATGGCCAGCACAGTCTCCAGACTTAAACCCCATCGAGCTGGTTTGGGATGAACTGGACAGAAGGGTGAAAGCAAAGCAACCTACAAGTGCAACACATTTGTGGGAACTTCTGCAACAGTGTTGGGAAGAACTTCCCGAACAATATTTGATTTCCATTGTAGAAAGAATGCCACGAGTGTGTTCGGCGGTTATATCTGCAAAAGGTGGCGACTTTGCTGAGTGAAAATTTAAATTAAATTTTGATAAACAAAATGATTCTATGATTTATTTTTTTTATCTCCAATTGTTTATTTGTTCTATGCTTAATTTTAGAGTACATTGAGACATTAAACTGCATAAATTTCAATAAAAACTGGAAAAATGTAGGTGTTGTAAAACATTTTTGCCGGCAGTGTATGTCCATCCATCCTCCACTGCACAGACTGTTTGGTAGTGTGTGAACCTGCTGCCCCGTGTTGTTTAGGTCCTCCATGAGCACTAGACCCTTGTATTAAACTAATTTAGTCCACGTGCTTATTTTCTCTGGAGACATTGAGAGAGATGTGTCTTTTCACAAAAGCCACAAACACTAGAATGACAGCAAAAGCTGGAGAATTCTCCAACTGGGAACTGGGAACTCAACTCAACTGGGAACCTGAATCATATGCATAATTTAATCGTTGATTGTAGAATGTGAAAAGACAAATTATAATTGGTCAATCAATGGCGCACATGTTGACAACAAGAAGATTGTGTAACAAAAGACCCTGAAAAGTAAAATGTATGTTACCGAGCTAACTTGTAAACCAGTGATGGGATTTTGACCAAATTTGGTATAAGAATATATGATGATGCAAAGAGAAACTGATTAGATTTCAGCATCAAAAAGTCATGTCAGGTAAAATGTGATACTTGAGAACAGCTGAAGAGATTTAAATCACACTTGGTCCAAGTATGTATAATTATGTAATAATGTGGGCGGAAGCAAAACGGTAGATGTCACGACGTCCGTCGATGAATGCCGTTCTAGTTTCACTTAAAGATCGAGGCTCTTTGGAGGAAATGAAAGAGGGATGAGAAGTCGACGCACCGACAATTAAGAGGAAAACAGGCAGACAATGGATAACAGGGAAAAATGCAAGAAACAAACAGACAGATAGAAGAATAACAAATAATTGTGCCAACAGAATAATGAAACCGAGAAGGATAAGTCGACAAAGGCCATTTGAGCAAACAAGCAACTAAAATGTACATGTACAAATTGTAGATGGAGTCGGCACGAGAATAATTTAGATCACGAATAAGAATAAGGGATCATATGATGGAGATGGCATGTCATCTTGAGGTTGTGGAGGGAAAAGCATGACTGGGAATGCTGATGGATGTTATTACACAGATGAGAGGTAGAAGATGAGAAATAAATTGGAGTAATTCTGGAGATTCTCATGAGAGCATAAAAATCGATAGTTTTTGTACACTTACAAAACCCTCATGAAGGGATTTGTTTTGAACTCTTCTCCGATGGTAGAAGGTATAGTTGGGATTCCTTTCCGCACTTGCTCCTATGACAAACACAAACCAAAACCATCATGACAGGTCATACAAGCAAGTATAAACAAGGTTGCACGTCCTCAGAGGACACAACCCACGACCACACCATAAAAATGGGGCATGGAGATCTTACACTGAAATAACTAAATAAATATGTAAGTAATGGAGATGGTAAAGTTTATACATGTAAATAAATAATTCGAAATTGAGTGTTGGTCGTGGATATGTACAATGAAATGTACAATATATAAAATAAATAATTCACGGTGACATGCCAAAAGTGGATAGTAAATTGCCTGTAAATAAATAATGCAAGGTGGTATTTATGTAGCTGTCATCAGATGGTAAAGTGTGCATATAGAAATAAATAATTGAAGATGGTAGGTCAGTCGTTAAGATGGTAAAATGTAAACAAATAAATAAATAAGTCAAAATTGTGTGTTGCTGATGAAGATTGTAAAGTGCATATAAATAAATAAATATTTCAATGTTGTGTGTTGGTGATGAAGATATAAATAAATAAATAATTCAATATTGTGTGTTGGTGATGAAGATATAAATAAATAAATATTTCAATGTTGTGTGTTAGTGATTAAGATATAAATAAATAATTCAATGTTGTGTGTTGGTGATGAAGATATAAATAAATAATTCAGTGTTGTGTGTTCGTTGGTGTTTTTGTATAGTCCAGATAGTTCTCTCAAACAGGGCCGTGGCACAGAGGCAGCAGATCAATCTCCCAGGAGCAACCGAGATCCCCCACATCAACGTTGGTGTACCGCTGCCTTCATGAAGGCAGGGAGGAAGAGAGAGGGAGGAAGAGAGAGGGAGGAAGGGAGAGCGAGAGAGAGAGAGAGAGAGAGAGAGAGAGAGAGAGAGAGACATGGAAGACAGACACAAGAGGGAGTTGGCCAGTCCATGGAGACCGATCTGACGAATCGGGGCAACAGGGAAGAGTGGGGAAGATTTGCCCCCTGACTTGTATTGTGGCGTGCAACTATGGCGAAGAGGCAATGGTAATAAATATGAATGAATGAATGATCGTTTTAAGGCCATTTTTCCCCGCGAGAGCGGGGGTTAGCCTTGCGGTCCCCATGACAATCATGGTTCCCTGTTTGAGGCAATGTTTTTATGGCCGGATGCCCTTCCTGACGCCAACCCTTGGTCATGCTCTTACGATGCGCAGGGATACGGTGTACCTATTCTGAATCGGGGTACACACCGTGATCATTCATCCCAGCCTATTCTGAATCGGGGTACACACCGTGATCATTCATCCCCGCAAGCTGGTACTCAAATTTGCCGACCTCGGAAGGATGACAGGCTGAGTCAACCCCCCTGGCATTAATTCAGCGATCGACCGGGATTCGAACCCAGGATCCTGGGATCCCAAGCCGGCACCCTAACCGCTAATCCAACGCCAGGCTTAAATGGTGTGCCAGGCTTAAATGGTAATGAGGATGGTAAAGTGCATATAATTAAACAGAAATTCACAAAGTTGTGTGTTGGTCATGGTCCAAATGGTACTTTTTCCTCCTATCCTCAAATCATTTAACTCGTCTCATGCCCAAATATTATTTTGTACATGTGCTGAATATGAATGAAATCCATCCAATCATTTTCGGGGAGCGGTTCCGGACAGATGGACAGATATCACCCAAAACACAAGCCCCCAAACAGGCTGACTGTCACAATTGTTGTTTGGATCAGTGGAGGCCGAATTAATTCCCTATATCTCCACGTGCTGTTAGCCCATCAGCATGCTGTGGCTCTATGTGCTGTTGGTCCCATTAGCAAAGTAACGTCATGCTATTTCAAACTCACCTTTACTTCATTTAAAATCGAAACTACATTTTCAAGCACTTTTTGCAAGTTTATGAAGTTAGTCTTTGCTGATGTGGCTTGTGGTGTGCAATTTGAATGTGTGCACAAAGTGCTGCATGAGGAAAATAAATTGTACAAATTAATCAAAGCAAGAGGAGCTGTCTGCAATTATCCAAGTAAATTATTTGTTGATCAAGCACAAAGTGAGTTTACTTTTCAGAAAAGTGACCCGAGGCTCTACGGTGATGAATATGTGGGGCAAGCCAATGCAGTAAAAAAAAGTTTTTCGTGCGAAACGATATTCAAAGGTGTGATAAATCAGAATGAGATATACTTTACATTGTATAAATTTTTCCTACTAACAGAACTTTTTTGCTGTATCACTTTTTACTTGTAATTTTTTTTAGAAGTCAGTACAAAGTTAACAGAAAACACCTGAGTTACTCACATTACAAGAAACGGAGCCTCACGTTCTAAATTAAATAAAGAAATAAACAATAGCCCCATGGGGTACTGACGTTAATTTTCCTCAACAGGTGGGGTGACCGGAGACGGGATCGAAAAAGTGGAATCGGGTAGGGACTGTTTGAACGCAATCGACTTTGGACAATGGGGTCCTGGTTGGATTTTGCCGAAGCTCAGTTTTGAATGCCGCAACTGAATTTGGTGCCGTGGATGGTTGCGGATCCAGATAAGTACTGTCGTGGCCAAAAATATTGGCACCCTTGAACTTTTTTCAAATAATGCACCATTTATTCCAGAAAATTGTTGAAATTAAAAAATCTTTTGACATCCACATTTGTATTTCTTTAGTTTGCAGTGGAACAAAACAAAAAAAGCTGAATTTTTTTTACTAAATATGAGCTTATTCCACACAGAAACCCAAAAATGGTCCAGACAATATTATTGGCACCTTTTAGAAGTTGTTAGAAATAATTAGATTTCAAGCAGGTGATTCTCCTTTACTTTGGAAATGAACTCACCCATGGTGAGTTGCAGGTGCCTGCAATATACAAATCACTCATTCAACCAGTTTGAATAGAGAAAAGGAGTCATTCTGCTGTTTTGTGTCAGTGTGTACCGCAATGATCATGGAGAAAAAAAAGAAAACCCGAGAATTGTCTGAGGAGGTCAGACACAAGATTGTAGCCAAGCATGGACAATCTCAAGGCTACAAGTCCATCTCCAGAGAACTTGATGTTCCTGTGTCCACGGAATGTTATCAGGAAGTTTAAGGCCCATGGCGCTGTAGCCAACGACCCTGGACGTGGCCGCAAGAGAAAACCTGATCGAAGATTGCAGCGAAGGATTGTTTGAATGGTGGAGAAAGCACCTCGATCAACTGCCAAACAGATTCAAGCTGGCCTTCAGACACAAGGTACAACAGTTTCAACTCACATCATCCGTCGCCAACTCGTTGAAATGGGGTTCCATGGTAGGAGACCCAGGAGGACCCCACTGCTGAGAAAGAGACATAAGAAAGCCCGACTGGAGTTTTCCAAAACACACCTGAACAAATCAAAATCCTTCTGGGAGAATGTCCTGTGGACAGATGAGACCAAATTAGAGCTTTTTTGTAAAGCACATCATCTCTATGTTTACAGAAAACAAAATGAAGCCTTCAAAGAAAAGAACCCCTTCCCTACAGTCAAAGATGGAGGAAGTTCAGTGATGTTTTGTGGTTGCTGTGCTGCCTCTACACTGGGTGCCTTGAAGGTGTGCATTGCATCATACATCAGGAGATAACCAAGGCAATTTGGAGCGCAATGTTGAACCCAGTGTCAGAAAGCTTGGTCTCCGTCAAAGGCCATGGCTCTTGCAGCAGGACAATGACCCCAAACACACTTCAAAAAGCACCCAGGAATGGTTCAAGACAAAATGCTGGACTGTGCTGAAATGGCCAGCAATGAGTCCAGATCTAAATCCCATTGAACATCTGTGGGGAGATCTGAAAACAGCAGTTTGTAGAAGGCACAGTTCAAATCTGGGAGAACTGGAGCAGTTTGCACAATAAGAGTGGGCCAAACTGGCAGTAGAGACATGTACGAAGCTCATTCATGGCTATAGGAAGCGCTTGACTGCAGTTATTTTGTCCAAAGGCCGTGCTACCAAATATCAAGTCAAGGGTGTCAATAATTTTGTCAATGCCATTTCTTTTTATTTTCTGATTTAGAAGGATATATTAAGTTCTGAATCAAAAGGAAAGGTTCTGTAATATGAACAGTGAAATAAAGAATTGTGGAGAACAAATACTTGTGTAAACTTCAACTTATTTTTAGTGAAAATTGTGAGTTATTGGAAAAAAAGTGCAAGGGTGCCAATATTTTTGGCCACGACTGTACAATCCTAAAATATCCTGCTGCCCTGATGAATCCTGTCAAATTTGGTTCCATTCTGGCTTGTCGTCATGGAGATAATGATGTTTCAGTGAAAATGGCGGATCAGGGGGCGGACCTTTTCGCGGGAGTCGGTGCTTGTGTGGAGCACAACTTTATATACAGACCTAGTCCTAATGCCTCCAAGCAAGTTTTGTTCGAATGTGGTGGTAGTTTTCAGAGGATACAATTTGGAAAAAAAAAATCCGAATTTAGAACCTCATTCGAAGAGGCAGATCCAGATGAAGAGCATATCCAAAGAAGACCTGCCTGTCCTGATGCATCCTGTCAGATTTGGTTTGAATCAGTTGGGTAGTTTGGGGAACAGGAGACATTTTAGTGAAAATTAAGGATTTGGAGGTGGAGGGGTGACGTGGGCCCCTTTCCAGGGAATATACGGCCATGGGGAGCACAACTTAATGTTACGGCATGGTCACAATGCCGCATAGTCAGTTTGGTCTGGATCCGGGTGTCGGTTTCTGAGAATAAGATTTTTGAGTGAAATACCAATATTTGTGGCAAACCCCCCCTTTCTCGTCCATATATGGGAAACACAACCCCATGATACCTTACTGTTTCGATGCATTGTATAAAATTTGATCTGTATTACTGATGTAGTTGTGAGCAAAAAAAGTTTTTTTTTTTTTTTTTTTAACGAGTCATCCCAGTATCATGATCATTGTGGTCGTTTGGAAATTCTAAACCAGACAACCGATCTAGTGCAACTTCTATATCTCCCTGCCCTCTCCACCCCCTCCTTTGATGGGTGTGCTGCTGTTCCATTAATGCTGGGTCGGGATTCAAACCCAAGTTAGACACCTCAGAGGGAAGTGTGCCTACATCAGGTGCTATATTATACCATTCCACGTACGTATTTATCATTGACACAATCTTGCGTCTTCCATTTCCAAAGGTCCGTTACCCACAGTCGACTTGATGGCCAAATGAAATGGAAACGTCAAGAATCTCTGGGACCAAATAACCATTTTATGTTGAAGGTCAGTCAGCCTTTGACTTTATGGCGTTTTGATCAAAACTGTTTCATTGGCAGCAAAACTCCGTCTATCTTTTCCTACTGTGTAGTGCAGGATGGGAAGCTTCATTTTAAGTAAGGATATGCTATCCCCATACTACTCGTATTAACATGGAGTCAATGTGATGATCATTTTGATTAACACTTACATTTGACTGCACCATTGTGGAAAGTGAATGACGGTGAACTGATGAGGAAAAAAGGTTTATAATGTAACCAATTATAATCTAACAGAACTAAATTCTTGCATTTTTTTTTTTCATTGTGTCAAATCCCTCAGAAGGTCTAGCGTTGTTACCTCTGCCATCTGCAATGGACGGAGATTATGATTTCACACCTGTCTGTTTGTTTTAGTACAACAACAACAACAACAACAGGCATTTTAAGGCCATTTTCCCTGCAAGAGTGGGGGTTAGCCTTGCGGTCCCCATGACAATGTTCTCCATTTTGCCCTATTTTCTGCATCTCCCCTTGTTAACCCCCTTGCCCGCATTTCTTCTTCGACCATCTTTAGCCAAGTCTTTCTCGGTCTTCCCCGTCCACTACTTCCTTCTACATTCATTTCCATCACTCTTCTCAACCAGTCACTTTCACCCTTCCTCAACACATGACCAAACCATCTCAACCTGTTTCTCTTCACAGCATCCATCACAGGCTCTATTCCCATCATCTTTCGCAATTCATCATTTGTCTTCCTCTCTCTCAATGATACTCCACACATCCATCAAACCATTCGCATTTCCACCCTTTCCAGCCTTCGTTGCTGCTCTACGTTCATTACCCATGTCTCGCTCCCATAAATCATAACACTTCTCACACATGCAGCATACACCTTTCCCTTCAGCTTGAACGACACTCCCCTCCTCGTCAGCACGCCACTCAGTTCCCGAAACTTCTTCCATGCACATCTCACTCGAGCAACCGTTGCCGAGTCTGATCCACCTTCTCCATTCAGCATGTCTCCTAGGTAACAAAATGTTTTCACACCTTCCAGCTTCATGCCGTCTCCAAGATCCAACTCAACATTTCCTCCATCTGCAGCTCCCTCTGGGATCAGACTCCCTCTGTGCACACCTTACACTTGAATGTAGCGGCCACACTGGTTAATGACCCTCTCAAACCCCTACATTTTTGATGAACCCACTCAGCGCACATTGGACATTGAATGGAATTCACTCTGACACCCTTCCTGCACACAGCACACGGCCACTTCCCAGTTCTTTCCACCTCACCACATGCTTTACCACCTGCCATCACCTTCGTCTTTCCGATATTCACCTTCAGACCTTTTGTCTCCATACATTCCTTCCACTTGTTCATCTTCTCCTTCAGTCCATCCATACTTTCTGCAATCAACACCAGATCATATGCATACAACTCCCACGGTAAACACTCCTTTACGTTCTGAGCCAGCACCTCCATCACAGCTACAAATAGTAGTGGACTTAGTACCGACCCCTGATGCACTCCCACCTTCACCTCAAACTCACCACTGTTCCCGTCCTTCGTCCTTACAGCTGTGCGCGCTCTTTTGTACATTGCCATCACTACTCTGATCAACTATTCCTCCACTCCTAACTTCCTCAATGCCCATGTCACTACTTCACGTGGAACCCTATCATATGCTTTCTCCAGATCAACAAACCCAAGAAACAACTTCTTCCTCTTCTCCATATACTTCTCCTGCAACTGCCTCACAATAAAAAGCACGTCTGTTTTTGTTTTTGTACAGGATAGCTCAAAAAGTTGTAGACTTATTCAAAAAAATAATAACTTGGTGGACAGGATGGATGTACGACAAAGAGAGATCGATTCCATTTTGTTGAATAAACAGATCGGAATACGAGAATTTTTTAATTTTTCTGAGTGATTCTTCATCATTAAGACCATTAACCAACATTATTGAGAACATTAACAACAACAACACAACAACAGGCATTGTGAGGCCATTTTCCCTGCGAGAGCGGGGGTTAGCCTTGCGGTCCCCATGACAATCTTCTCCATTTTGCCCTATTTTCTGCATCTCCCCTTGTTAACCCCCTTGCCCGCATTTCTTCTTCCACCACCTTTAGCCAAGTCTTTCTCGGTCTTCCCCGTCCTCTACCTCCTTCTACATTCATTTCCATTATTCTTCTCAACCAGTCACTTTCATCCTTCCTCAACACATGACCAAACCATCTCAACCTGTTTCTCTTCACAGCATCCATCACAGGCTCTATTCCCATCATCTTTCGCAATTCATCATTTGTCTTCCTCTCTCTCAACGATACTCCACACATCCACCGAACCATTCACATTTCCACCCTTTCCAGTCTTCGTTGCTGCTCCATGTTCATTACCCATGTCTCGCTCCCATAAATCATAACACTTCTCGCACATGCAGCATACACCATTCCCTTCAGCTTCAACAACACTCCCCTCCTCGTCAGCACGCCACTCAGTTCCCGAAACTTCTTCCATGCACATCTCACTCCAGCAACCGTTGCCGAGTCTGATCCGCCTTCTCCATTCATTGAACACGGGCATTTGAGTGGTGATTCAAACACCCGTGTTGACGCGACCACCCAATCCCTCCATCCACCTCCACCATCTGCCAACAATCCCCCATTAACCATCACCAACACAATACCCACCACCATCCCGTGCACGAACATCCAGACAAACTTGATCTTTGAATTGATTTTTATTCTGAAGGAGAGAAGATGTAATAAAATGTTGTTCCTGTTCCGTGTTTGGTGAAATAATATATATGCTCTTGCGACCCAAGTGGGATCGCATGAGATCTCGCAAGAGTACGCCACAGTGTGCTTTTGACAAATAAGGCAGTTACCTTACACCAACCACACCCCCAACCCCAAATAAACCATCACCCCCCAGAATACCCACCACCATTCCACACATTCCCCCCTCCTTGCATTGGGATTCTCATGTATGTGCTACTTGTGAATGTCTGCAGCTGTGGAGGAAATCAAGCATAGTTTGAAACAGCAAAGCCTTTACCTTGTATAGACTTTCATGTTTGCTTTATGCGGCTCAATTAAATTTCCTTTAAACCCATCGTGTATGCCAAGCTTTGGCACGTGGATCAAGTTATTTAATTCAGTAACCATCGCATTGCGGACCAGCACACATGTGCAGTACGTCCTGGAAGTTGATTGCAGGCGGACTCACGTCATCTACCAGGAAGACCAAGTCTGCTCCAATATGTTTATGGTAAAGTTCCCTCCAAAGTAAAAATGGAAAGTTTGTGACCCAAGTACTGCATATAATTCACACTGCCAAATGTGGCAACTTTTTTTTTCACTTCATAAAATAATAATAAATTTTTTTAAACTGCACCCTATAATCAAAATACAGCACTCAATTTTTTTTTAATGGCAATGACTGTTTTAATTGGATAAATTACATTCAAAAAATTTAAACCTTTGAATTAATGTCTGGATTCATCCTCCATCATAGCAACATGCTCTCACCTTGGCCCACGCAAGCTTGTGTAGGATTTCTGTGTTTGTAGGTTCCACATGTCTGGCAAATTTCAGGTTGCTTACGGTGTACTCATGTCCACAGTATACCTTCTGCACAAAACCAGAATGCAAGCCATTAAACCTTCCTGTTTAGTAGGCACATTATATTTATACACGACTGTGCATCAAGACAGTTTAAACTAGAACGGCACTCAGTAGAGAGCATACCTCCACCTGGTTGGCCATATCACTCAATGGTGAAGAATTACTGAAATTTTAAAAATAATTCTCGTATCCGAATCCATATTCAGATCTTCACCAAAATCGAACCTATTTGTCCTTGTCAGACACCCAACCGGTCCACCAAGTTTTGTCCAAATCCGTCCACAACTTTTTGAGACATCTTGCTATGTATAGTTTTTGTCCCTATCTCCCAATCGTGAAGAATCACTTTAAAATTCTAGTAGCCGGATCCGAATCCGGATCTTCACCAAAATCTAATCATTTCGTCCTTGTGACATACGCTAAATCTCTGCCGAATTTTGTCCGAATCCGTCCACAATTTTTTGAGATATTTTGTTCACAAACAAACAAACAGTCAGACAGGGGTGAAAACATAACCTCCATCCACCTTTGGTGGTGGAGGTAACAATGGAGAGCACTTTAGTAGTTGCCGAAGACAACAAGAAGAGGCCATTTCGTGGGGTACAAAGCTTGTTTATTGTACAGAAATCTCCAGCAACTGCTCGCGAACGGAAGTCGTAACGGCTTATATAAAACCAAGAACCCTCTTCGGAGGGCGTGGCTCCAACAGCCGCGCGTGCGTCACCGACCACACAACCAAAAGCCCGTGTGCGTGGGTTAGACCAAACATATCGTATTGGTAACCGTCACAGGCGGATAAGTTAACCACGACATGTGAATAAAATAACCGCGACATGTGAATAAGGTAATCACTACATGCGCCCCCCCCCCCCCCCCCAGAAGGCACGCCACGGGCGTGTACGTAGTTCGCAGGCGCGCTCGGCAGTGCCGAGAAGGCTCGAGCAGGGCCCGGCCTCGGTACGCACGAAAAAACGCTGCCGAGGGGTTGAGCCGACCGAGGGGCTGGTCAAGTCCTCGAGGGGGGCTGCCGAGGTGCCTCGCGGGCCTCCCGAGGTTGCAGTTCGCGGGTGCAGTGCCGAGAAAGCTCGAGCGGTGCACGCGATAAGTGGTTGAGCCAACCGAGGGGCTGGTCAAGGCCTCGGGGGAGGCTGCCGAGGTTCCTCGCGGGCCTCCCGAGGTTGCAGTTCGTGGGTGGAACAGAGCCGGGCCACGGGTGGAACAGAGCCGGGCCACGGGTGGAACAGAGCCGGGCCGCGGGTGGAACAGAGCCGGGCCGCGGGTGGAACAGAGCCGGGCCGCGGGTGGAACAGAGCCGGGCCGCGGGTGGAACAGAGCCGGGCCGCGGGTGGAACAGAGCCGGGCCGCGGGTGGAACAGAGACGGGCCGCGGGTGGAACAGAGCCGGGCCGCGGGTGCTGAGCAGCGGTAGCAGTTGTAGTTGCAGCAGTAGGAGTTGCGGGAGTGGTGGGCGGGGCGTGGCGGCGCCCACGAGGTGTGCAGCAGCATCAGCCTCGGGATCCGCCGTAGGAGCAGTAGTAGGAGTTGCGGGAGTGGCGAGCAGCAGTGCGCGCGAAGATAACGAGGCTCCAGTGCGCGAAGGTTACGAGCAGCAGTACTCGGCCTGTGTGCGCGGAGGCAACAAGCAGCAGTACTCGGCCTGTGTGCGCGAAGGCGACGAGCAGCAGTACTCGGCCTGTGTGCGCGAAGGCGACGAGCAGCAGTACTCGGCCTGTGTGCGCGGAGGCGACGAAGTAGCCGTGCCACCAACGCCTCGTAACGGCGTTCCTTCGGAGGGTCCCGGAGCTGGTTCGCCCCTCTAGTTGTAGAGGAGGAACCGAGCGCGATGCGCGAACCACATGGCCGCTCGTCGTTGCTAAAACTCCGGCAGTTCGAGTTTAGGTCTTGCGGAAGAAATTGCGGTCGCCACGACTGCCGTGTGCATTTGGCCCCCGAATACGTTCGGGGGCGACGGGGTCACCAGTTTAGTAGTTGCCGAAGACGACAAGAAGAGGCCATTTCGTGGGGTACAAAGCTTGTTTATTGTACAGAAATCTCCAGCAACTGCTCGCGAACGGAAGTCGTAACGGCTTATATAAAACCAAGAACCCTCTTCGGAGGGCGTGGCTCCAACAGCCGCGCGTGCGTCACGACCACACAACCAAAAGCCCGTGTGCGTGGGTTAGACCAAACATATCGTATTGGTAACCGTCACAGGCGGATAAGTTAACCACGACATGTGAATAAGATAACTGCGACATGTGAATAAGGTAACCACTACAGCACTATGTATAATGTTACATAAAATGATTGAAGGGAAAGAGGAAGGTTGGGTGTGTTTGGAGTGTGAAGGAAAACCAAAACAGGGATAAGGGGCTTACAGATTCAGGAGGAAGCTTTCCCAGCAAAGCCAATGATGTGCACATTTCCTGTGGTGTCCCTTCAAAGAATCGTCCACAGCCTGCAATGAATAGTGTATCTCCTGAAAAACAGTAACCGTGACAGCATCAGAGCTGGAGAGTTGGTGCAACTGATAAATTCCACTGACAATATCCCCAAAACATCACATTTGTGCTTTGATATACACGTTAACATACAAGTACACCCAGGGTATGTTCAGTTACCAAGTTCCTTGAAGAGCGCCCACCAAGTGGTTTAAGCACTCAAGCAAGCACTTCATTTTGTATGGGAAAATTAAATTTATGACATCATAGTTCACGTGGTTTGGCAGCCATATTGGATTGAAAATGAAAACCTGCAAAATCTTCTTTCCAAAAAGGCTTACTACTGTATATCGATGCAAAACTCCACACACAGGCTACTAGCCTTGGGGAATAAAGCTTGAAAATGATCCAGTCATAGGTCACATGACTTTATGCAAAATATTGAATTTTATGCAAAAACTTTAAAATGGTCTTCTCTGAAAGCACTGAACATATAGATGCAAACTTTTAGCCATATGTTCGACTACCTTGGGGATATAATGTTGTTTTAAAAAAAAAAGTCATCGGTCACATGGTTTAGCAGCCATATTATATTTAAGGAAAATATTCAAAAAATTATTTCTCTGAAACCGCTTACCCTATCGATGTGAAATTTTACAAATATTATCTCGCACAATTGATGCATATATTGTGAAAATGATGTCACATGTCACATGGTTTGGCAGCCATCTTGAAAAGAAAAACAAATCTTATCCGATCAATAAGAAACTTCACAGCCATGATCCTCCACCCAACCATAGGCAGAGTGTATTTTTTTTGATGTCATAGGTCACAAGGTTTGGAAAAAACAATACCTTAAAAACCTCCTTCTTTGCAACCGCTTAACCAACCAATGTAAAATGCATCACAATGTATGCAGCGAGCATAGTGGATCACAACTGCAAAGTCTTGCATCAATAGCTTTTGCAGTTTCAGAGATATAATTATTTTATATTTTCCTTTAAACCAATGGCTCAGCAACAGCACTTTTTCAGTTATTTGAAGAATAAACCATACAATTTATTCTCCTCCAGACCAGCTTAATAGATTGACTTGAAACTTCACACATATGATCAACGAGGCTTTGGGAATATAGTTTGATAATGTAAACGTCGTAGGTCACATTGTCTGGTAGACATTAAAAAAATTAGTTTTAATCTGGGGCTTTTTTATTTAGTTTTTAATACCCAATTCTAAATTACGTTTAATAAAGACAATGTCATGGGTCAGAAAGACAGACAGACTGTTACTACGTATGGGTTTGTATCAAAGTAGGGTTGCATGAACCCTACTACCCTACAACTCTATGCCTCTTCACTCCCTCTGTTCTTCTAGTCCTCAACCCCACACCCCTACCTCAATATATCCCCTCCCCCTGCCCCCTCTGACTCCAAGACCTTCATCCCGACCCCAATACTTCTATCCCTCCCCTCGACCCCCAACACTCACAAAAATATTTATTTTACTTCTGGTAGGTGTGCCCACAAAACGCCACAATAAGCTATTTATACACATTAACACGGCGTTTCCAGCTCTTCCACAAGCCTAGCCCATGTATTAAAAAAATAATTGATATTGTTTTGTAATAACTATTGTTGTTGTTACTACTTTTGTTATTAGAAGCAGCCTTGGAAAAACACGATGGTAAGCTATTTATACACTTTAACACGGCGTTTGTCCAAGGTGGAAAACTCCCTTGGAGAGGGGAATTAAGTCAGGACAACCTCCGTCGTGTGACCAGTAATCCCTTTGACAAGTTTGGTTGAGATTGGATAAGTAACGACCGAATGTATCACGGTCAGACAGACAGACAGACAAGACCGACAGACTGCAAATGGCATATTTTAGTGTGATTCAAGCGAATAACCTGTCCTTACAGATGAGATAATTCCCCCATAATTGGTAAGACTTGTAATACCTCCTCCTACTGGGAGTGACACTACACTATACATATTGTCGTATTAAGACCCCAAGAGGACGAATGGCCGAAACGAGCTTAAACTCCGAGGCGTACTCCGAACCTTGGCGGGATTATGTTTTCGTGTGCGCGGGAAGGTTCGAGGCCTTATCTGATCGGAAAATCACGGGGTTATTCTGAACCCTCAAAACAAATAAACGAACCAGGACAGAAAGTAAAATTGAACAAATATAAATTTATTTACAGTAATGTAAAAGACAATGAAAGATGAGGTAAACTAAAATTCCTAAATGAGGGACCCTCCACTCAGACTCGCATACAAACAGGGGAAAAGATAATGAAAATAAAATGGTGTTTATAGTGCAGGCACTTAGCGTTGTTGTTCAATCAAGCAAGGGCATCGAACGAAGCCGGCAGCACAAAGTGGCCTGCAGCCGCATGCTGGAAAATCGCCAGATGGCCTTTAGCACCTCTTCGAGTCGCCACGAACATGAGGTGAGTTCGTGTGGCTGGTCCCCTTTCGCTTTTGTCTCCCTCTGACCGATGCGCCAAAAGTTCCTCAAACCGCCGCCGTATTCCCCCTCCTCACAGGTGCACAGGCGACTAAAACCCTACCAGCACGACCCACGCCTGCCTTCCACCAAGGCACCAAGACAAAGAGATTGACGGGATGGCTTCTTCTTCCTTCATTACTATCCAAGGCTTTACGAAAGGACGCAGCACAACCACAGCCGTTTGCCAGCACGACCAAGACAAAACAAGCGGAAGATAGTGTTACGGATTTGTCACTTCCGTTGTTGTGGTTTTCATCCACTGTAAGTATTTTTGATTCCATGTACTATTATTGTTGTCGTTTAAGGGAGATAGAGATTACTATTTCCAAAAGGTAAAAAAAAGTTAATGTTTTAAATGCTAGTGCAACTCCGAATGCATTGGCAAATGCGAGAAATCGTCCTTGGAGGACAGTGCCTTGTGAAGGTTCCCATGCCAAAGTTACGGCATCACAGAACGACCTTGTTCAAGAGGGTTACAAACCTTTTTTTCAGAGGTGTTTGTGTCACTGGATGGAGACTTAACGAACCAGAGACCTGTTAGGGTATTGAGGGACACAGGAGCACATCAATCTTTGATGCTTGAGGGCATTTTGCCATTGTCAGAGAAGACGGCAACTGGTGTTAGTGTTCTTTTACAGGGGGTTGGTGGCTATGTTAAAGCTCCACTTCATGTCATCCATTTGAAGTCTGATTTGGTGTCAGGACCGGTCACCGTAGGTTTACAAGCCACTCTTCCTGTAAAGGGAATCTCTTTTGTTATCGGGAATGATTTGGCCGGTGGTCAAGTTTCTGGTAATCCAATGTTGGTTGAAAAGCCTAGTATGGAAAATAACACCGCTCAGTTAGAGCAGGAGATTCTGGGTATCTTTCCATCCTGTGCCGCGACTCGTGCTATGGGTAGGAAGCACTCTGAAGAGAAGGAGAAGGTACTGACGTCACGCTTTGCACAGGCACTTCTTGTCGAGTACCCTGAAACTAAGTGTCAGCACACACAAGTCATGGATGGAGGCAATGTTGGCAAGCTCTTTGTAGGTGGACTGAACTTTGACACAAGTGAAGATGTTCTGGACTCTATCTTTGGCAAATATGGACCACTCTTGGAAGTGCTGCTGATAAAAGACAGGGAGACGCAAAAGTCGAGAGGGTTTGGCTTTGTCACGTTTGAAAACACAAAGGACGCCAAAGATGCCGAAAAGGATTTGAATGGCAAGGATTTGGATGGTCGGACCATAACAGTAGAGAAGGCAGGCCATGGGCGTCAAGGGGGCTACAGAGGAGGAAAACGTGGAGATAGTTTCAGGGGTGGCTATGGCTCCTGGGGTGGGAGTAGTAGTTTTGGTGGCGGCCGCAGTCGTGATTACTACGGAGGCTCCCAGCAGCAGCAGCGCAGTTTTGGCAACTCTCGACGGGATGACTATTACGGTGGTAGCCGAGATGGGGACCGCTACTCACGTGACTACAGCACCCGACTCTACAACCGTGATTATGATTTTTATGATCAAGAGAAGAGATGGAAGCACTGAATGCTCAGGAGCAGCCGAGCCAAGATTCCTACACGGATTAACCCATGAACTCCACGTTCCTAAATGCGTCCATGCAGTGAATACTTCCAGGCCTCACCACCCAACCACCATGAAACCTGGCTCTCAGCTCGGCCCCCTTCAAAAAGTGCAATAGATTTGCTTTGCTTTGGATTTTTTTGATCACAACCCTTAACCTTCATTCAAAAAATGAAAAATAAAAACCAGAGGTTGATGAGATAGAGTTTGGCTTTGCAGGAGTTCAACTTGGAAATTGAGCATGTAAACAGCAGGGACAATGTCGTTGCTGATGCTTTGTCCAGAGTGAACTTTGGAAATTTCTGTAGGTTGTTTCAAAGTTTTGTTGCTTTATTTTGGGGAATATTCATTATTGTTGCTCACGTGAATTGATAATTTGCGTGAGTTTTACTTCTTTTTTTTACTTTTTTTTTTTGTATACAGAGTCGAGGCTCGTGAAAGAGCTAACATTTATCAAACAAACAAATCAAACAAACAAGCAAACGAAGTATATAAAAAGGGGAGCGGTCGACAAGATGGGGAGAGAAGGGGAGGAAGCACACAAACTTTTGTTTGTTAAAAGAGTTTTTGCCTGCAAAGAAAGTTTTCACTATGTTCAAACTTTCTTTCTTAAAGGGGGGAAGTGTTATGGATTCGTCACTTCCGTTGTTGTGGTTTTCATCCACTGTAAACATTTTTGATTCAATGTACTATTATTGTTGTCGTTTAAGGGAGATAGAGATTACTATTTCCAAAAGTAAAAAAGTTAATGTTTTAAATGAAACCGGAACCGGACGACGACGACGACGAAGAGGAAGAGGAGGAAAGAAAGGCGGAGCGAGTGAGTCGGAGAAGAAGCCTAGCTGCTTCGAGGTCTGGAGTGAACGGTTGGCGAACGAGAATCACGAGTGAACTTTGGGTTTCCCAGGAAAGGGATTCCTGCGACAGAGTTGTTATCGCTGTGACAGATCCACATGCGTGTCAGGTTTTGCGGTTGATTCTGACGAGAATGCCATTACGGCATTACGCCTCGGGAACGGGCCGTCGGCCATTTTGACTCGCGCGTTTTGTGCTTCGCTCAAGGTTTTTCACTTCGCTTCAAACCATTTTCACCGCATTCAGACGTTAATCTGGTGTGTGTGAGTGCAACGTGGCTTTTGAGTTGGAAATCTGAGATTCGCCGAGTGGGAGCCGTGGAACATCCATACCCGAGGGTGTGATTTCCCAGTCGCCTTGAGGGCGCCTTTACGCAGCTTTGGCAGCGGGACTGTGACTGTCATCCGAACGGGATTCTGGTCTCGATTAGACATCGTTCTGACGATCGCTGGAGCGGATCGACTTTGGCTTGATGCCGGAATAGAGACATTGGGGAATGTTCTTCTTTTCGCTCACTTGGAGCACAGTGAGTTATATTGTACGAACCTGATGGTACCATCATAGGAAATATATATTGGTTGTACAATTGATTACTATTGTTTTTGTGTTGTTATTCTTGTGTGACCTTAATACAATATTTGTTTGTTGGTAACAATTGGTGTGGTTTCACCATTTATCTTTGACACAGAATAACACATCTTTCTGCCGTGACACCTCTCGGGGCTCGGAGGTACACCGTGACCAGGGGGTTTGGGGAGGAGTCCGTAACAATAGCGAGATGCAGCTGTGTAATGAAATTGTACCTGTTGAACCCAGGTGTTATGCTCTCTCCAACCACTGAGAGGTGTCTATAAGAACTCGGACGACCATCGCTCCGGATCATTCCTGTGACATATAATCTGTGACAGCGTAGACTCGAATGGTGCGTATATTTAGATGAACCAGGCTTGCTTGCACTGATTGTCAATTGCTGGACTTCTCCTTTATTATATAATCCTGATATATTGCATGATCGTATTTTTACAGGTGTTGCCAGAGATCGAATTCGCATTACACCTATCATTGGACAATGTTGTGGATTTGACTTTTTACAACAATTAATGCGAATTCTTCTCTTCATCTTGAATGAGAACGGGACCCGAACGACACCGACACGACTCATAAGATGATCCAAGTGCCGATCTTCGGAGCAGACCCTCAGGCGGCGGACGCGGCTGCCGAACTGACACATTGGCTGAAAATCTTGGATAACCAGTTCAAGGCTCAGGCACTCGTCGCCGAAGAAACAAAACTCGAAGTGCTGCAATCAAAGGTGCATCATACCGTGTACATGGCAATTTAACTATGTGAGACGTTCGATGCAGCTGTGGCTGAGCTGGTGTATTTACATAAAAAAACGAAGCGTGGTCTATGCACGACATTTGCTCGCGATTCGACGACAACAGCCCACGGAGACTTTGGTACAATTTGCTCAAGACCTCCGACGCCTACTGAAGGAGAGTACCCCTGAGGTACGCACTCATGAACAAGTCTGTGATGACCTTGTTCGCGATTCTTTCGTCGCAGGTCTTAGGTCACCAGTCGTCAGACAGAGACTACTTGAAGAAGCCGATTTGACACTAGCCGAAGCACTCCGGCTATCCCACGTGTACACCGAAGCACGGGAACAATCCGATGCGTATGAACGCCCATACGTCACTGTGGGGACATCTCGACAGACTCGACCGGAAAGAGCTACCGCCGAGGTCGTGGATGCAGCCTCGACACCTTCGCCGGAATCGGAGACCCCGGCCACTCCCGAGGATCCCGTTCCGGGCTCGACGGTGGCCGCTGCAGCTGGACCCAAGCCCGGAAGTAACGCTACGTGCTATTTCTGTGGGAATCGGAATCATCCTAGGTCTGTTTACCCTGCTAGAGATGCGAAGTGTCATTTGTGCTCAAAGACGGGACATTTTGCAAAAGTTTGCCGAGCTTCGCGGGACAAATGAGCCCGCTCGACGATGAATGTGCTTATCTCCGAGCCAGTGGTCCGAACGGCGTGCGGCACGCCTCTGCCCGACTTTGATGGGGATAGCCCCTTTCCGTCGGCCCCAAGCTGAGAGCTCGACCATGGTGAGACTCGCCGCGCTGACTAAACAAGTGGCACAAACACTTCGGTACGCTGCGCAACCGTCCTTGGCCGGCATTCTTCCGACACCCTGCCAACTTCCGGGATCGGCTACCCGATCGGCTAATGTTGGCTTTGAAACTCCGCGCGTGGCACGAGCGCCCTCCGGAGGCTGCACGTATGATCTACAAGCTACTTTCACGGCACGAAAGCTGGGAACTTCACACGTGGCACGTGCGCCCTCTGGAGGCGGCATGACTGGCCTACAAACGACTTCAACGGCAAGAAAGACTTTAGCTGGCGTTGGATCCACACGCGAGGCACGAGCGCCTCGCTTCGACGACTCCATAACTACAGGTCCACCTGGCCTGGCTCGTGCTATAATCCCACTCATGATCGAAGGAATTTTTGCTAATGCTTTGATCCATACGGGATCCACGGATAGTTATGTTGATTTTCGACTTGTGCAGAAACATGGATGGCCGATTCTAGGGACAAGACGTCGAATCTTTATGGCCTCTGAGGGGCTATGGCTTAGTACAAAAGGGGCATGTCGACTGAAGCTTGTGATTAAGGGTCGAATGTTTCCGGATGTGCATCTAATGGTCTTACCAGCATTATGCGTAGAAGTTTTGCTAGGACATGATTTTCTCAAGCGACATGGACGTTTGGAAATGGAATTTGGTGGTACTGATACTCTTGCTGTGTGTGCTCTTGCAGGGATGGAAATTGAGCCACTGTCGCTGATCCCCAATATGTCCAAGGACTGTACACCTGTCGTGGTTAAATCGCGACGCTACTCACGAGCTGACGCGCAATTCATTGCGGAAGAAACGGCCCAGCTACTAAAGGAAGGTATCATAGAACCTAGTCGGTCGCCATGGCGGGCCCAAGTTCTGGTGGTACGAAGCGAATCACATCGCAAACGCATGGTAATCGACTATTCGCAGACGATTAATCGGTTTACACAGCTGGACGCCTACCCACTCCCAGGAATGGACTCCCTGGTTCGACAGGTGGCACAGTATTCGGTCTATAGCACTCTCGATCTGCGTAGTGCGTATCATCAAATCCCCATCTCGGAGGCAGATCGCATCTATACAGCGTTTGAATCGGGTCAGAGGTTATACCAGTTCACCCGGCTACCTTTTGGGGTCACGAACGGGGTCCCTTGTTTTCAGAGGGCTATGGACGACCTCATCGCTAAGGTGAACTTGACCGATGTCTTTGTTTATCTGGATAATCTCACGGTTTGCGGGTATGACCAGGAACATCATGATGCTAATCTGAAGCGCTTCCTCGAGGTCGCGCAGAGGTATCGCTTAACTATGAACGAGGCTAAATGTCGTTACTCCGCTCGCACAATAGATCTTCTGGGGTACACCGTGTCCCACGGCTCGGTTGCTCCAGATAAGGAGCGTCTGCGACCCTTGCTCGACATGGCACCGCCCTGCGATCGTGCTTCGTTGAAGCGTGCTCTCAGGCTGTTCGCTCATTATTCTAAGTGGGTACAAAATTTTCTGTGAAGCTCCGCCCACTTGTGGACTGCGAAGCGTTCCCCATGAGCCTTGCCGCCAAGGTTGCTTTCCATGGCCTTAAGTCCGACATCGCTGGCGCCGCTGTGGCGACGATTGATGAAAATAAATCTTTTGTTTTGGAAAGTGATGCGTCGGATCATGCGATAGCTGCAACTCTCTCCCAAGGGGGGCGCCCTGTGCCCTTCTTTTCGCGAACTCTCTCCTCCGCTGAGCGGAGACATTCGTCTGTCGAAAAGGAGGCGTATGCCATCGACGAGTCGATTCGGCGTTGGTGTCCCTATTTGCTTGGACGATGCTTCCAAATTATCACGGACCAACAAAGCGTTGCGTTTATGTATGACACCCAGCATGCTCAACGCATTAAGAATGAGAAAATCACTCGCTGGCGGATCGAACTCGCCGATTTCTGCTACACAATCAAATATCGCCCTGGGAGAGGGATAACCTGGTTGCCGACGCCTTGTCGTGGCCACCGACGTGTGTGAGTCTCATATCTTTTGAGGACCTGCGCGCTTTGCACGACACCTTGTGCCATCCCGGGGTGACGCGTTTCGCTCATTTTGTGCGGTCGTAACTTGCCCTACTCGGTTGAGGATATTCGTCAAATCTGTCGTGCTTGTTCTGAATGTGCTGAACTCAAACCGCGCTTCTACAACCCTCCTATGGGGACGCTGGTCCAAGCTACTAGGCCGTGGGAGAGATTGACGATGGATTTCAAAGGGCCACTGCCGGCGTCACCGGCTTCGAGTAACTCTCGTTACCTGCTCACAATCGTTGATGAGTTCTCGAGATTCCCTTTTGCCTTCCCGTGCGTAGATATGACAGCCGCCACGGTTATCCGGTGCCTGCAGAACTTGTTTTCTATGTTTGGGAATCCGGCTTACGTGCATACCGATCGGGGTGCGGTGTTCCTGTCCCAGGAAGTGAGGAACTTCTTACTCCAGCATAATGTCACTTCTAGCTATACCACTCCATATAGGCCGCAGGCGAATGGACAGGTCGAATGCTTCAATGGTATTATATGGAGAGCCGTTACGCTGAGCCTTAAGTCCCTCGGCCGAGGCCTAGACAAATGGGCTTGGTCGCTACCTGCGGCACTGAACTAGATCAGCTCTCTACTGTGTACGGCTACCAATCAAACTCCACACAAACGGATGTTTCATCACCCGAAGAGTTTTTATTTATTTATTTATTTATTTTTTATTTTTATTTTTTTTGTTGTTGTTGTATACTGAATCGAGGCTCGTGAAAGAGCTAATCGAGGCTCGTGAAAGGTAGTACCCGATCTTTACCTAGTTGGCTTGTGGAGCCGGGACCGGCTTTCCTCAAACGTGCTGTTCGCATGAGTAAGTATGATCCACTGGTGGATAAGGTGCAGGTACTCCAAGCTAATCCCGAGCATGCTCGTGTGTTGATGTCTGATGGACGGGAGTCAATTGTCTCCGTACGCCACCTGGCCCCTTGTGGGGAAATTGACGAACCAATTTACGAGTCCATGGACTTTCCCGTTGCTCCGCCTGTGGAGTATCTGCCGGCCCTCTCACCGCTAAACACACCCCAACCTGTAGGCTCGGTGGTGCCACCTCCGTCACCTGACTTAGGCGGCTACTCCGACGCAGGGGACTCCGGTCTTGGGGATGTAGTACCCGGTAGTTTCCGGACTCGTGCCGGAAGTGAGATTCGTCGCCCCGATCACTACGGATGGACCGACTGACATGGACGGACAATTGCTGCCCCTACTTTTATGCTACTGTGTGCTTCATTCCTGCCTTAGCGGAGTGTAGTTATAACGGCGGGGAGAATGTAATGAAATTGTACCTAAGTTGAACCCAGGTGTTATGCTCTCTCCAACCACTGAGAGGCGTCTATAAGGACTCGGACGACCATCGCTCCGGATCATTCCTGTGACATATAATCTGTGACAGCGTAGACTCGAATGGTGCGTATATTTAGATGAACCAGGCTTGCTTGCACTGATTGTCAATTGCTGGACTTCTCCTTTATTATATAATCCTGATATATTGCATGATCGTATTTTTACAGGTGTTGCCAGAGATCGAATTCGCATTAAACCTATCATTGGGACAATGTTGTGGATTTGAATAACACATCGTTCTGCCGTGACTCCTCTCGGGGCTAGGAGGTACACCGTGACCAGGGGGTTTGGGGAGGAGTCCGTAACAATAGCGAGATGCAGCTGCACGCAACCAAACTCAGGACAAGAGAGGAAATGCGACCGCCCTCTACGAATGTCAGGACAAAGAGTAAAAATGGCAGGACCGTGTTCTCTTCCCTCAGCTCTTGAATGTTCCATGCTGACGTCACAACTCTGTCCAATCACCGAGCTCTACTCAATCATCCCATTGCACCCCACCAATCACGAAGGCCGGGCGTGGCCTCCTCGTTACGAGTCGTCGGGGAGCAGTGTCTAATCTCTCTTCGGGAATGTTCAGATGACGTTGAAGGCCATGAGACGGGGCTTGACTGGCACGATCGGCAAATGTGCCGGGCTAGCGGCACTGTGATCAACTGAGTCCATTTGTTATAGTTGTTGTAATGGCAGCCCTTTTTGATGCAATAACAATGAAGGGAAAAAATCACAGGGCAATTACATGCTGGGGTTTATCCTTAAGCCCTTCCTAATTAGCATAGCTCCACCCCTCGTATGGAGACACATATACGATCTTATTCCATACAGATTCCCTACTTAGTTACATCATGGTGGGCTTCTTCTTCGCGTCACTAGGAGCATGTTAATCTACACATTTCTATCTCGACTAAGGTATTTCATCGTTTACCCCCACAGACGTAACACACAGCCCTCCTCTCAGCCCCCCCTCAGCCCCCCTCCCCGCCCCCCCCCCCCCCCCCATCCCCGGAACTGTAGCTCCAGCAAGTTTCACTGCAGGCGTTACCATTCCAGCCTGAACACTGACCGACTCACACTCAATTAGCCTATGAAATAAATTAGGAGGGGCTGTGGGAAGCAAGCCGTAGCTAACTTACCTGTTCTCCTTAACGTTCTACACCCCTTAGACAACCATTCAACTATTTACACCGTTGATTCGTCGTTCCTAACTCCTGGGACGGAAAGAAAATGTCAAACACACAAAACTCTATCTTAACCACAAAACGTATTCAAAAATTCAAAAACATTTGTACAACCACCGTTCTACAGACCACGTTCCCCGGTGGATGCCACAATGCCCAACGTTACCTGCAGAGCCATCCCAATTTACCCAAACTTACACAGGCCCTGTCCTCCTGGCACAGGTTAGCGACATGGATCGGTCGATTTTCGACCATTCACTCACACATAAACCCCAATAATCAATCGTCCATTCAACCCCCCCCCCCCCCCACCCCCCAAGACCATGGCTTAAATGGCATTACATACAGGTGTGTCCTCAATTACGCAGCAGGGAGGTACTGTACAACCAGATGGTGGGGTGCTTCAGGCTGTGGTGCCCGCAGTCCAAAAGCAAGTACCTGACTTGCGACCTCTTCAACCCCCCCCCCCCCCCCCCCCCCACGACCCCCCTTCAACTCTTGGGCCCTGACAGCCGAACAGGTCCTTAGATGTACGTCCCGCCAGGGACGGTCTCCACAACATCCAGGCTCCTTTTGGCCTCTTCCGGATCACCAGGGATCTCCATACCCTCTGGTCGCCCAACAGACCCCCCCCCCCTCCCCCCCCTCCCCTTCTGACGAATTTCCAATTCCAGACACCAGCGGCTGCCAGGGACAAATTACCTCAGGAGGAGCCGCAGTCACCGCTCCTCCAGAGCCTGATCCGTACCTGCGGACACACACACCTTCACCACTCACAAAATCCAAAATGACATTCCCTCCCCCGCTGCCATTCAATTCTCAAACACTGCAGTGCAAAAAGACGATGTCCTTGTGTTCCTTCACTGCCATGGCCTGCGCACATGTGAAATCCCCACATTCGCACTCCAATCACATCTCAACTTTTCTCACGACCACAAAAACACAAAACCTTGTACACATATAACAAACGCCACCCACAAGACACCTTGTCACACAACCCCGATCCACTCACGACCATGTAATCGCTCTCGCTCGTCACCACTCCAAATTACTCCTGTCCCAATTTCTGAGCAAGTACCAAACGCTCGGGACAGTACACCTCAAAGCACCTTACCTTTTGTGCAGGTCGTTGCAGGTTGATCGGGTCCAAAAGTGACATCTACCCAGACAGAGAGAGCAAGAGTGAGAGTGAGAGAGAGAGAATTGGGGTAGACAAGACGGCCCAACTTGACCTGGTACGTTGGGTTCTGGTGAGCCCGCCTCGTCCCCCTCGAAGGTTGCACAAGCTTGGAGGCCCACGACTCTCCGTGGGTGGTCGTGGTCCCCAGCTACTGCGGTGAGAACAGAGTCCCCATGCACTCTGTTATTTGATGTTGACACTCAGTCGATGGGCACTTATCCACCAATAGCCGCAAAGTTCACGCTAGCTCCCCCCAAGGCACTGAGATGTGAAGGCTCCCACGCTGCATTCTTCCATGTCCATGCCAGATTATCAATGGGATTCAAGTCTGGGCTTTGGCAGGGCCACTCAAGGACTTTCACATTCTTGTTCTGAGCCATTCCAGTGTTGGTTTAGCTGTATGCTTGGGGTCATTGTCCTGTGAGAACATAAATCGATGTTGCAGTCTCAGGTCTTTTGCACTCTGAAGCAGGTTCTCCTCAAGAATTTGCTTGTATTTGGTTCCATTTATTGTTCCCTCTATCCATACAAGTCTCACAGTCCCTGCCATTGAAAAGCATCCCCATAGCATGATGCTGCCACCACCATGCTTCATGGTATAGGGATGGTGTTAGATGGTTAATAAGCTGTACTTTGTTTCTGCGAGACATAGCGCTTTGCATTCAGGCCAAATAGTTCAATTTTTTGTCTCATCAGACCACATAATGTTTTGACGCATGTTCTCAGTCTTTCACAAGCCTTTTTGCAAACTCCAAGTGTACTGTAATGTGCCTTTCTCGTAGGAGGCGCTTCCGTCTGGCTCCTCTCCCATAAACCCTAGATTTGTGAAGGGCTGCAGAGACTGTTGTCCTTCTGGCAGGTTCTCCCTCCCATCTCAGAGAAGGAACTCTGTAGTTCTGTCAGAATGGTTATTGGGTTCTTGGTCACCTCCCTGACCAAGGTCCTTCTTGCCTGGTTGCTCAGTTTGGTCAGACGGCCATCTCTAGGAAGAGTCTGGGTAGTTCCATATTTTTTCCATTTCCTAATAATGGAGCTCACTGTGCTCTTGGGGAACTTTCAACACTAGAAATTATTTTATATCCTTCCCCAGATCTATGCTTCTTCACAATTCTATGTCGGAGTTCTACGGACAGTTCCTTGTCTGCATGGTACTCATTTCAACATGCAGTGATTGATTTAAAGTTAAATACACAAATGTGGAGCAAAATGTGCTGAAAATGCAGGTGTACTTAAGCAAGCGTTCCTGTTTTTTTGTCAAAATGTGATACAAGCTGTTGTTCAAAACACAAAAGCTCACCAGTAAAGACAATAGGAGGTTCGGGACTTCCATCCTGGGTCACAAAGTAGCAAAAGTGCCCAGATGTGTGGCATGGTGTGAAAAGACATCGCACTCGTAATGAGCCTATCTGCATACAAGTGTGAAAACAGGGAATGGTTAATTAATAAAATAAAATAAAATAATTGTGCAAAAGAACAGGTCAAACAAATTGCATTCTAGGGTGAGGGTTTTGGCAAACACCTTGAACTCCTCATTCGGCGAGACCTTTTTGTTGACCGCCCCTATCCTGCCATCTCCTCCGCACACAGTCAGGCCAGGTACCATATTAACCAGTTTCTCATTTCCACCTGCATGATCCCTGCACACAAAAAGATTGTCCCAGGATGGTCCAGTTTACATGTCTGTGCACTGTATTAATGCTCAACATGAAGTGCCACACAGCTTGAATTATTATTGACAGTAACACAAGTAACTGTACCAGAAAATGAACACACCTTGTTACCTTTGTCAAAGTTGCTTTTTCCATGACATACAGCCCAAAAGCAAAACAGATACAGTGCCTTCAGAAAGTATTCACACGCCTTGACTTTTTTTCAAATGTTATGTTACAGCCTGAATTTAAAAAGGATTAAATTGAGATTTTTTTTTGTTTCTGATCTACACACAATACCCCATAACGCCAATGTGGATTTTTTTTTGTTTTAGAAATCTTTACAAAATAAATAAAAATGAAATACACAGATATCTAATTTATATAAGTATTCAGCCCCCTGAGGTAATAGTTTGTAGAAGCGCCGTTGGCAGTGATTACAGCTTCAAATATTCTTGGGTATGTCTGTATCAGCATTGCACATCTGGATTTTGGGAGTTTATACCATTCTTCCTTGCAGATTTATTCAAGCTTTGTCAAGTTGGATGGGAACCGTCGTGAACAGAAATCTTAAAGTCTTTCCATGGATTCTCAATGGGATTCAAGTCTGGGCTTTGGCTGGGCCACTCAAAGACTTTCACGTTCTTGTTCTGTATCCATTCAAATGTTGCTTTGGCAATATGCTTGCGGTCATTGTCCTGTTAGAACATAAATCTTCAACGCAGTCTAAGGTCTTTTGTACTCTGAACCAGGTTCTCCTCAAGGATTTGCTTGTATTTGGCTCCATTTATTGTTCCCTCTATCCTTACAAGTCTCACAGTCCCTGCCGCTCAAAAGCATTCCCATAGCATGATGCTGCCATCACCATGTTTCACGGTAGGGATGGTGTTAGATGGGTGATGAGCTGTGCTCAGTTTCTGCCAAACATAGCACTTTGCATTCAGGCCAAATAGTTCAATTTTTGTCTCATCATACCACAGAATAGTTTGTCTCATGCTCTGAGTCTTTCACATGCCTTTTTGCAAACTCCAGGCATGCTGTCATGTGCCCTTTTCTCAGGAGTGGCTTCCATCTGGCCACTAGATTTGTAAAATGATGCAGACACTGTTGCCATTCCAGCATGCTCTCTCATCTCAGAAAAGGAACTCTGTAGTTCCGTCAGAGTGGTCTTTGGGTTCATGGTCACCTCCTTGACCAAGGTCCTTCTTGCCCGGTTGCTCAGTTTGGTTGGGCGTCCAGCTTTAGGAAGAGTCTGAGTAGTTCCATATTCTTTCCATTTCCTAATGATGGAGCTCACCGTGCTCTTGAGAACTTTCAACACTCTAGAAATTGTTTTATACCCTTCCCCAGTTCTATGCCTCCTCACAATTCTATCTTGGAGTTCTACGGCCAGTACCTTGGACTTCATGGTGTAGTTTCTGCTCTGACATCTGAGCATTATCTAAAAGGTGTGCTTCTTTCTAAATCATGTCCCATAAATTGAAATGGCCACAGGTGGACTCCAATCAAGTTGTAGAGACATCTCAAGCATGATCAAAGGAAATGGGATGCACCTGAGCTAAATTTGGAGTGTCATAGCAAAGGGGTTGAATACTTATTGACTCAATATATTTAACCTCTTTATTTTTAATTATTTTAAAATTATTTTAATTAAGTAGTATTTAAAATTATACACTGTATTCAGATTATTTATAATTATATAATTATATATTCAATATATTTTTTAAAAATTATGTATTCAGACCAATTTAATCTCAATTCATTAATTTAATTAAATCTCAATAAACTTCAATTTAATCCATTTAAAATTCAGGCTGCAACGCAATAAAATATGAAAAATGTCAAGGGGTGTAAATATTGTTACGTTCATGGGGGTAGAAGAATATAGTAAGGGAATCTGCCTGTGGAATATGAGATCGACAAGACTGAATATCACCGGCCCCGAGGATGTGAAGAAGATTGGCATTGCGCAGTACAACGCAGAGTGCCGCAAGATTGTGATGCGCTACGCAAAAGAGTGGGAGGTGAGTCTTGGTGTGTGGCACGTATTTTAGAGTTTAATCATTATTTATTATGACCCTGACTATTTATTGTTTAGCTGATGTAGTGTCTCCGTGCAAAGCTTGGATCAGAATTATTACCCAAGCCGCGGTATAGTAAGGGCATTTTATGAGATATTTCACAAATCTGTTAACTAAATTGTTACCAAAAAATTTCTTCACCAATATGTTTGTAAAGGTGTGTAATAACATGTGTTAAAATGTTGAAGTTCAACTCCCGTGGGAAACCCAGAAAAAAAGCTGTTGAATTCGGGTACCGAAAAATTATTTTCGAGAATTTTTATTTTTTTTAATCGGCCCTTAAGTAACTTATGAGGGGTCAAATAAGGGTTTTTCATGATTCTGAGTTGATTGTTAACATTTATATTTCCACCACAGACACTCCTTTGTGGAAAAATAATTTCTAAATATATCTCATTTTCTACTTTGCAGGACATGGAGTCTAGCAATATGGATGAAGACGTTACTCCACCTGTGCTCAATTGCTTCATCTGTGCACGCTCGGATACACCAGCTGAAAGGCTCATACAGGCAACTCCAAAGGGATACTCAACTTTATTGAAACAAGCAGAAACTGTCGAAAATGTTACTGTTGTGGAACGTATGAAGGAGGCTCAAAAGGAAGGAAAACTGAGGTACCACCAGAAGTGTAAAAATGATCTGTACAACAACTTTGTTGCAACCACCAAGAAGTCAGCTCAAGCATCAAAGGCAGAGAAAGAGTCATCAAAGTTGAAGAGAAGACGCACTACTTGTGAGTTCAGTTCATCAACTGGCTGCAGTTCTAGAAGATCACAGTCAGTTGACCTCCTGTATAAGGATGTATGCATTCTTTGCAACCAACCAGCCCAGCTCCACAAAAATAATCCAGCACAAGCTCGAAAGAAATACAGAGTGCCAGATAATTTGACTGCAGATACACTGAAGGCAAGCTTGCTGAAGACAGCACGGAGTCGCGGGGACGTCTGTCTTGACAATCGGTCTCAAGAACATCTGAAGGCTTGCAGGAACAAGTGTCAGCTGACTATCGATGTCAGTCATACTGTGTGTGGTGGGGTATGACTTTGGACCTAAATCAATCAAGGCAATATCATTGGATATGAACTTGAGTGCCGTCTTTATGATCTGAGTCTTCTCATCTCCATGGTCAAGATTAGCATGATGCGCTCGCAGAATATTGTCGGTGCCATCTTTGAGACAGAGCACATCTGCCCTTCTTTCCTGTGTTGTGAAATACAAGGTGTCTTCGTATTTCTCTAGAAGTTTTATCTTTAGCCAATGCTTTGAATAAGAAAGGCTCTTCTCTGGTGACTGATCAAACTCCTGCAGCTTTTCATGGACTTGGTCCATGTTCATTACCCCATGCTCTAATTCTGAGTCTAACCATTTGCAGAATTCAATAAAAACTGCCTCTCGCTCCTCATCAATACTCCTCTGTCCTCTCTTCCTTTTTCCTTCCTCATCAGTCTTGGACAAACTGTCACCTCTCGCAAACATAAGTTTGCATCGCAAATGGTGCAGTGTTTCTTCTGCTACCAAGTCGTTGATCCCTTCCAGGCGTCCAGTGACTTCAGTGCCCCAGTCATCCCCGCGACTCCGTGCTGTCTTCAGCAAGCTTGCCTTCAGTGTATCTGCAGTCAAATTATCTGGCACTCTGTATTTCTTTCGAGCTTGTGCTGGATTATTTTTGTAGAGCTGGGCTGGTTGGTTGCAAAGAATGCATACATCCTTACCTTATACAGGAGGTCAACTGACTGTGATCTTCTAGAACTGCAGCCAGTTGATGAACTGAACTCACAAGTAGTGCGTCTTCTCTTCAACTTTGATGACTCTTTCTCTGCCTTTGATGCTTGAGCTGACTTCTTGGTGGTTGCAACAAAGTTGTTGTACAGATCATTTTTACACTTCTGGTGGTACCTCAGTTTTCCTTCCTTTTGAGCCTCCTTCATACGTTCCACAACAGTAACATTTTCGACAGTTTCTGCTTGTTTCAATAAAGTTGAGTATCCCTTTGGAGTTGCCTGTATGAGCCTTTCAGCTGGTGTATCCGAGCGTTCACAGATGAAGCAATTGAGCACAGGTGGAGTAACGTCTTCATCCATATTGCTAGACTCCATGTCCTGCAAAGTAGAAAATGAGATATATTTAGAAATTATTTTTCCACAAAGGAGTGTCTGTGGTGAAATATAAATGTTAACAATCAACTCAGAATCATGAAAAACCCTTATTTGACCCCTCATAAGTTACTTAAGGGCCGATTAAAAAAAATAAAAATTCTCGAAAATAATTTTTCAGTACCCGAATTCAACAGCTTTTTTTCTGGGTTTCCCACGGGAGTTGACCTTCAACATTTTAACACATGTTATTACACACCTTTACAAACATATTGGTGAAGAAATTTTTTGGTAACAATTTAGTTAACAGATTTTCATATGTTTCCCTTACTAGTAGTCGTCCTTTTGTTATTTATCGAATTTGTTACTTTTTTTGTTACCATTATCCCATTTTGTTTTTCCTTCTTTTTCTTCCCAAGTCAGCTCTTCGGCCGCACTCGGATCACAGTTTTTCAGCTTCTGGTCCTCTCAATCAAGCTTTGCTGTGTGCTCCAGGCCTGTATCCTCCTTCAACATGATGTAGTTGAGGGCTGGTCTGCCCCGGTTCAGCCTTCCATGTTTATATCTCCATAGTACAAGATTGGAAACTGCTTCGTTTTGGCACCTGTAGCAGTGCCCAGCAATCCTTAGACATATTCTTTTAATTTTAACCGACAGCCTTGAAAGAGAATCAGAGCTTTTTATTTCTCATATGTTCAGACCAATGGACGTTGAAATCTGAACGAAGAAGTCCAGTACAGCATCCATCAAGTCCTTTTGTGTAGGTTGTAGTGTGGGTTAATGTTTCACTTCCCTAAAGCAGGAAAGGCTGAACTGTTGCCATGAACGGTCATTCATTGATACTCCGAGAGTGTGTCGACTTCCCTATTATTGAAACTTTGGCGCTAGCTGTCCATGTGGCAGCTTTCCTTTGTTTGGTTTCCTGAGCAGTTGTGTTAACGAAGGGACCAAGATTCTTTAAGTCTTTGACGGTCTCGAGTTTTATTCCACCGTTGAGGATATAATTGAGCCTGGTGTTGGATTAGCGGTTAGGGTGCCGGCTTGGGATCCTAGGATCCTGGGTTCGAATCCCGGTCGATCGCTGAATTAACGCCAGGGGGGTTGACTCAGCCTGTCATCCTTCCGAGGTCGGCAAATTGAGTACCAGCTTGCTGGGATGAATGATCACGGTGTGTACCCGGATTCAGAATAGGTACACCGTATCCCTGCACGTCGTAAGAGGTGACTGAGGGTTGGCGTCAGGAAGGGCATTCGGCCATAAAAACATTGCCTCAAACAGGGAACCATGATTGTCATGGGGCCCGCAAAGCTAACCCCCGCTCTAGCGGGGGAAAATGGCCTTAAAACGATCATTCATTCATTCATTCAATACATAGTAAGAGAATAGTAAGAGAATACCGTTGGAAAGGTAGGATTGCATAGGAAATAGCATGGACAGTGTGACGTGTCGGAGCATTTCAATGTACTAAGTCGGGAAAATGTAGTTTAAGGTTGTTTAAATGTTTATCATGCGAGGGATGATGACGTGTTAATTAGTAATAGGGTTTAAGGCTAATTTCCCCTGTTCGTGATACCCTCGGTAGTCATTCCTAACATTTCTTCCAGTACAGCCGGCCAAGTATGACATCGCCAAGTTATGCATGCTCCATGGACACGGCGCAGCAAAGACTCGCCCAGGAGAGGTGAAGTAATATGGTTCGGTGGGCGGGGAACAGGACCGGAAGGCCACGCCCCTCGAGTGATGTGGTGGATGACATAGGTGATCTCGAAGAAGAAGAGCACGATTAGACCTTGGCGAGCAAAGAGCTTGGCCATTTTGTATCAAGAAACTGAGCGGTTGGTTCGCGAAAAGAAGCTTGGCCATTTTGTGCGCTTTTGAAGAGAACGTTTTTCAACGGGATCGTGAAGGACCTTTGACCGCTGGACTATTCGAGGAGCTGGAGGCCGCGCTGCCCTTCCCCAACAGTGGAGGAAGCAAGGAGGGCAGTCTACGTGCTCGCCTCCCGCCTCGTTACCGAGCCCTTTGACGTACGGTGTTTTCACCATTTTCCAAGATTCCCACCCTGGTGGCTCCGGACCCCACTGCTGCCGACCTCACCAACAATAATCCTTTTGGCGACAGCTAAGTGCCGGAGGGGAATTATTGTTTTGTTACTTTACCCTGTGTGCGTGTTTTGTGTGTCTGTGTAGAGGATCCTCACCGTAGCTTTTACTCACTTTTACCTCAGCCTTATTTGTCATTCCACGCCTTATTTTGGTACAAATCATTATCATTACCTTTTCGTTATTGTGTTCTTCTTGGGTTTCGGTATAAACCTGTTTTCATGTAGTTAAACACTTCATGCCTCTTCAATCCTGCGCATGCAATAACAGCCATAATTTGGAGATCCCCTCGGGAGTTAAGGCTGGTTCGGTTCATCTGTCCAAGGCCGGTGTTAACTAGCTGCGGACGCGACAATACTTTCTGAAGGCAATGCAAGTAAAAGATCCTATAGTATTAAATAAGGCAATTCCCTCCCCTCCATCCCCTTTGCTGAACAGGAAAGTTTTCAATTCAGATTTAAACGTTGAGAAGGTTATCAAAAAAAAAAGAAGTACATTTATAGTTAGGAGAATACTTTTGCAAATCATATATACAAATGCCATTATCTCTCTGTGGCTTTCTGTTTGTCTGCCTGTTCCTTAGACACGGCTGCATCTTTTAAGTTCTAAACTCCAAACTCGGGTACAAATACAACTTTGTGTGAGGGATAGGCAACAAGAACAAGGTCTACCGAGTGCCATTCTAGGTTTCATTGTCTCTTGAACATGATTAAAACTTTTATAAAATAATTGCATTTTCAGACATCAGGTGTACTTCAGCTTTCCCGATATAATGATTGATGTACCATATACTGCGTTAGAGTTGGTTCCGCCGAAGCAATTTCTTGGGCGCGGGGTCATACAGGTCGGTTTGCCATCCCTCTTCCAGCAGTAATCAGGGCAGGAATTTGGAATTTATCCATGGTCCCAGCGATAGCTTGTCTACTCTTCACGAAGGACACCATGGGATCTTTAATGTCCATCAACTAATGCCAGCAGACGAGATACCCAGTTTAATATCCATCCGAGGGACAGCACACATACACATTGATGAATCGCCCTGCCTTGTGAATCACCGGGATAAATGTTTATAGCTGGGTCGGGATTAAAACCCAGGCTAGATGGCTTAGAGGTGCGTGGACATACATCTTGGCCATCCTCTTGGCCCTTCTCTATATAATACTGTCCTGTCCATGGGTGGCTGATGAAGCTTCAGACGAACAGCCTCCGAGACCCTCCGAGGTTAAAAGAGCTTTAACTCCGAGGCGTATTTCGAACATTGGCGGGATTATCTTTTCACACATGCGGGAAAGCCCGAAGCCTTACCTGATCGGCAACACATGAGATAATCCGAGCCCCACAGACACAGAAACACGACACCATTGAAAATGCAACACAAATCAATTTATTAAACATAGGGGCAATAGCCCTGGCACTCACCTGGTAGAATAAACAGTATACTGCACCAACTAAGGGTATTTTAAACCAATTTCAATGGTTGTTGGAAGACAGGGCAGCATGTAGAATCATACTAACATAATCATAAGACTTTAAACAAACAAACAAATACCTATTTTGGAGGGAACCCGCCCCCTCCCCCAACCCCATGTACCTCCTAAGACCCCAATTTTTCGAATGCCTTGAACAAACATTGGTACATCATGGGTGATGAAGGTTGTTGTGAAGTTTCATCAACATTGCATGTAAAGTTTCTGAGAAGAAAGCAAATACCTATATTTTGGGGGGCAAACCCCCGTAGACCCCCAACTTTCAAAATTTTTTTTTATGCCGTGAACAAACTTTAGTCATAACACAACAAATATCATTTGTGCCAAATTTTGTCGCAATCCCATCAGCGGTTTCGGAGAAGACGTTTCAAGTGTTTACGGATGGACGGACAGACGGACAACGCGCCATCGCATAAGCTCCCCTGAACTTCGTTCCAGGTGAGCTAACAAGGGGGAAAGATAAATAAAAATAACTTCCCTTACTGTAGGGCTGACCCTCAGCTCTGGCTCTAAAGTGTGTCGAGGGCACATTGGTCGTTGCTGCCAGTGTAGCCGCTTGTGTGGGACACACCCCAATAATGGCGCCGAACCCACGCGTCAGAAAATGCCCAGGTGCAAGCAGGCACTCAACCAGCCCTTCTTCGCTTCCACCGCCAAGTGCAACGTGGCCCCTACTCCCCCAAAAGACACCACAGTCCAACAACACCCCCCTCCTCCAATGTTGCAAAAACTCCACAATGCTCCGAAGGTTCTCTGCACGAGAGGAGCAACCGTCAGCAGGCACTCAACAAGCCCTTCCTCGCTTCCACCGCCAAGCGCAACACGGCCCTGCTCCCCACAAAAGACACCACAGTGCAACAACACCCCCCTCCTCCAACATTGCGAAAACTCCACAATGCTCTGAAGGTTCTCTGCATGAGAGGAGCAACCATCCACCACGCAGCCAGGACCAGAAGAGAGAATGCGACTGCCTCCAACGAACGCCAGGACAAAGAGACCAAGATGGCGAGACGGCTTCTTCTTGCTCTCCTAGCTCTCAAATGTTCCACCGCTGATGTCACACTCTGTCCAATCACCGAGCTCTGTTCATCACTCCATGGCTTCTAAACCAGTCACGAAGCTTGGGGCATAGCCTCCCCATCACGAGTCGTCGGAGGGCGGAGTCTAATCTCTGTTCGGGAATGTTCGGATGACGTCGGAGTTTACTTGTCGATCGCCAAATGCTGTTTCTGTCGGCCCTGGTGGCGTTGTGAGCGAATTAGTGCATTACCTGGCCGGCTGAGTTTTATAAGAACATTAGGGAAAAATCACAGGGAGGCAAGCACATACTGGGGATTAACCATAAGCCTTATAATTGATTAGCACAAAACCACCCTCCTTATGGCGACATGCAAACACTTAACCTGAACATTTACCCTGCTTATGTACATAGAGATGGGTTTCGTCTTCTTCATGTCACACGGTCCATACTACAACATACATATTCTGAACTTTCCTGAGGTATTCCATGCCTACCCCCCACAAACGGAACAATACTATAGCAGTAATAATAATAATGATAATAATTTATCAGTTTGAAGTGAAGTGTTGAGCCAACGCACCATCAGCATGACAAACTTCGCAAATAAGTTATGAAGAGATGTTTTGATATGTACTTCAGTGTTTACGAAATTACCCCACTGAATATGTATTATTTTGCGGTTTGATTGAATATTTCTAAACTCTATGCGCATAAGCAAACGTTTGAGTGTTACCACCTGCACGTTTGTTATCAATAACGGAATCTGCTGTTGTTTGCTTAACAAAATGGCTGCAGACCTAAGGGGAGCATCTCTACAATATTTTGATTGATCATGGAGTTCTCGAGGTTGCTGCCAACATCGAGTGAGATAGATTACGGGTGCAAGTTGTGTAATATCGAATGTTACTTCGAATGAGATTAATGTAACATTATTTCAAATTAATCCTTTAAAAACACCTCAAACAATCATGATTTGTGTAAATTTGCAACTCCGTGCCCTTCCTCTAAAAACTTCCTAAGGGAGACCGCTTAATATTTGATGCAATGTGATTTACAATGATTGTACGTGACCCTTGTTCAAGTGGGCAAGATTACATAGAGTGCACCCCAAGGGCCTAAAATGTAATAACTTTAGGTTACTGCAACGACGCAAAGTCTAACGATGCACGTTTTAAGTGGCTATTCCACATGTTTGCAATGTGTGTCGAATAGGATGTAAAAAAAACAACAAAAAAAGCCCTCGGCTCTAAAAATCCCCATTTTAGCACAAAGTAATTTGATCATTCCTGCTGTGTGTTTTATTTCACTTCAAACTCTTTCCACCTTGGTGTTTATACAGAATGGTGGCTAACGATGAAATTTATGTTCATTCTCTTCCTCACCCACTCTTCCAAACAGCACAAGTGCTCAATGTTGAACTTGTGTGTGGCATTTCCTCATGGTCTTTAATTTTATTACTTTGCAGTGTGCCGTGAATAGCAATGGCTTTATTCCTCCGCCTCCTGGAATTGCATATGGCAAATAAAGTGGCAAATGGCAAATTGGCAAATATGGCAAATAAAAAAAATAAAAATATAATGTAACAGTCATGAGGTCTTCAAGTAGCCCATATACTAGTTTTATACCACCACCAAGTCACAGTCCGATGACTACCCCCCCAAAAGGTGTTTAAACACACAAAGCCAGTTGCGGCCCGACTTCCGAAGAGTCCATTTAAACCAACGACATGAGCTCATAACCCTTTAGAAAGAGTGCAATCCCAACAAAGGACAGCTGTGTCAATCACACTGAGGGAGCCTCTCAGAGCGTCATCATTTTGAATGGAGAACCCCACCATACCATGATGCAATGCAACGCAACACAATGTGACTTGTGACATGATCCCAACTAAGTAACTTGATCTGCTTCCCCTGTCCGCCAATGTATTGTCACTCATGTGGTCTTGGTCAGTCTTTTATACCTTGCAAACTAGACACACCACTCAAGAGCCAATCACACAGCTGCCCAAAGATGCAAGGCCACAACCTGCTCGGGCACGATTCCACTTGCCTGGACGAGTCCTGACCTTGACACTCATCCGTGCAATTGTCCAACAGCGATATCTGATTCTGACCAATGGCGATTTGATAGTTACAAGCTGTTTTTACTATGATGGCCAGCTAGTGCATATTTCTCTACTCTTTACTTAACCTACATTGCAAATACCATACAAATACCATACTAAGACTACATGACAAAAAAAAAAACTAGAACTGCGAGCAGTAATGATAGGCCTCCAGGCAAAATGGCCACCATACCACGTGACTGATGACATCATAATTTCAATAAATTTTCCTCATTGGCAGTCAATCATATCTGTAAATTTTGGCTTGGATCGGTTACACGGTTCTGGAAATATGGATTTTCAATTTATTGTCCTTAAATCCAAGATGGCCACCATACCACGTGACTGATGACGTCATAATTTAACAAATATTTTTCTCACATCAGTAGTTAATCATATGTTTGATATTTTGCATTGATCCGTTGAGGTATTCCGAAAAAAGATTATTTCATTTTTTCCTTAAATTCAAGATGGTGGCCAAAACACATGACTGAAGACATCATAGTTTGCAAATATTTTCCCCCATCGGGATTTAAGCATGCGTTTCAAGTTTCATATTAATTAGATTAGCGGTTTCAGAGAACTCGATTTTTTTTAAAGTTTTTTTTAAAATCCAATATGGCTGCGAAACCACATGACTGATAAACTTTTTTTTCACAAAATTTCTCATTGATCCATTCAGCAGTTCTGCAGAAGATGGTGTTTAAAGTTTATGAAGGTTAAATTGCGTCAACGCAGTTAAATAGAAAAAAAACAAACTTCAAACTATAGTTCCCAAGGCCAGTTGATTGTATGAAGTTTCGCATCAATCTGTTAAACAGTTATGAAGAAAAAGAGTTTTCCCATTTTTATTTTCAATCCAATATGGCCACCAGACCACATGACTGACGTCACCACATACCTTAATTCTTCATTTACATCGGATCGTAGCTCAGATATATGAAGCTTCAGATGTTTTTGATAAGGACGTCATTGTTATCACCCAATGAACCCAATGGGGAGTTGATAACAGTTTCGCAGCAAATTATACACTTTTTTTTTTTCCAATATGTCTGCCATACCATGTGAACTACACATCAGAGTTATCAATAAGATATTCTCCATGGGGAGTATCTCCCATGTTTAAAGTTTCACATTTGATCAGACAAGCAGTTGCAGAGAAAGAATGTTTTAAAGCGAAAAATATATAGACACATGCACACACACATGGACATGGACGCACGCACACACGCACACACACACACACACACACACACACACACACACACACACACACACACACACACACACACACACACACACCCTTCGGGACAAGACTAATTACTGCAAGAGCTCGACAGTTATATACATCACATTGTAATTTCCTATCACAACTGACCAGTGGTGATGAGTCGTAAGCACAGTGTTAAGCTGTACCCCATGATGTCGAGCTGCATCCACAATCTGCAGCCAAAAGACAAAACACGTTCATGAAAGCAAGTTAGGGCAAGCATTGAGTAAAAAGAGAGAGAAGAGTTATCACATCACAAGGTATGCCTCTCAATCTGAAATACATGTTACAGGGCTTATATTAACACTGTACATGAATACTCTGGTTTACATTGGAGATGTGTTCCTGAAAAGTGTGAGGAATATACAAATGACGAAAATCAAAGCAGTTTTTCTCACAATAATTAATAAAATAAACATGGAATGCGTTCCTCACCTATTATATTCGCTACTTCACCTATTATATTGTCGCGCGACTCCGGTTAACACCAGAGTCGCAGATAGCCTAAACGGTCTTATTCGGAGGCAACAACCAAACACGGATTCGGCTATATGTCGCGTGGGAGGAAGAAGGAAAATGAAGGCTGCGGCAAAAGCTTACCTTCAGCGCACCGACGTAGCTCCGGTCCTGTAAGGGGATTAACTCAAGCGGGCACAGGTGTAACGGGGAATAGAAAATAATACAAGGGTTTATTACAAATAAAAGCAAGGACAGGAAAATACACGCCGATAATAAAATAAGGTAACTAAATTGGGATCCCACACACCGACTTCAGAAACAAGAACAAAGGAATGGATTAACAAAAGAAACACATTCGTTATGTGCGTCTGTGGTGTGTGAGCATATCTGTCTCTTGTCATCTTGTCTTTGGCTGCCGTCCAACACGGCTCCGTTCGGCCCCGATGCACCCACGAGGCCTCGCTCCAAGCTCCACAAGCGCCGATCGCCCGCACACGAGGTAGGCCCCGTTCCAAGCTCCGATCCTCTCGCCGCCCACGAGATCTGTGCACCAGGCACCACGCGTCCAACGCAGGCCAGCGAGCTCCACACAAGGTCGACCCTCAACTCGAGCACGAACACAGAACGCCGAAGAACGGCAAAGGGGGGGGACGAGAGCGCAAGTCCACTGCCAGAAGCAACTGCTCTGAACCAACTCAGACTCGCATTCGGCGCTCGCTGATCTCTTTTTCCCAACTCGACCAACTGCCGCGCAACTCACTCACTCTTCACCTCACTCACTTTACTGCCTCTCAAGACTCACTCGGCGCAAGACCTACTGCAGCGCAACTCACTCAGCCAACTCACTCACGAAAAGTCCTGCCGCCCCTCGTATCACTCCGCGGCAGTGAAGTCAGCCTTGGCGCGCCACCCAATCAGTGGCCTCCACCGAATCACAGGCCTGTGGTGTCGTCATAGCACGTGGCACTCGAGGTGGATAGGCCTGTCGGAGGTGTAAATGGCGGCGGCCATTATCGGTGGTGTCCCGGCCTGGTTTCCTTTTGCCGGTTCTCTTTCACAGTCATGTCAGGGAAGAGCGTTTCTTAGTGTTGCGCTAAGGACCTATCGGAATGTCTATGTGGTTGCGGTGCTAAAAGAGACAAAGGTTTGGCTAACCAGGTGAGGACACACAGGGGCTCTACTCTTTAATCCCTAACTCTACTTAACACACGAACCTCCTGGTAGGTTCACAAGTGTACTCCTTACCGACAAAACTCCTTACTCCTTACTAAGTTTTCCTTACCGCGACACACGAAGCATGTTACCTACCTCAGATCTATCTGCTCTACATATCACTACCACATCGACATAACAATATTTCGCTTTTTAACCTATGATATTACCATTTTTTGATCAATGACAGTTATATTCAAGTACACATAGGTACAAATAAAATAAACTAGACAATGTGACGTTGTGACGTTGACCCATATGCCTCCACCCACATCTTGTAGACTTTGCCCTACTCTAACCTTTGACTTAAGACCTTAGACATTTTGACCCCAATATATAATCAGTGCAATGAGTACATAAAGGCATAATAGTACATGCTACTGCACTTGGTTACATTCAAATTCCATTTCCATTGGTATCACAATAACAGTTTTAACACAGTTTAAATGTGACCTCTGACCTCTGACCTTTGACCTTTTGTCCCCAAAATCTCATTACTTTACACTTGATCATACTTGAACCAAGTTTGGTCAAAATCCCATTGATGGTTTACAAGTTATCATGGTAACTGGATTTTTACCTAACCTGACCTCAGACCTTTGACCTGTTAAACCAAAAATATAATCGGTTCATCTTTACATCATCGTACAACATACTCGATCTAAGTTTGATTTAAATCCCTTCAGCCATTCTCAAGTTATCGCGGTAGTGAAAACCTATCATGGACGCACGGATGGACGAACAGACGGACATCTCGAAAACATAATGCCTCTGGAGACTTCGTCAGCGGAGTCATACAAACAATTACTAGACATGTTTGAATAAAAATAAACCTCTTCCGGAAGCAGTCGAACTTGGCGATACCTCTTGTGCTGCCTCCTTCTAAAATGCATGTTATTATATTGGAAAATATGATATTTTACATGGTAATCTTACTATAATTCACCAAATGTCTGTCTGTCTGTCTGTCTGTCTGTGTGTCTGTTCCCAGGTACCGCAAAAACGGCTGAACCGATCGCAACGAAATTTTTGGTGGGTAATCCTGGGACCCCCCGGAGTAAAATAAGCTATATTGTTTTTCCAATTTTTTAAAAATTTTTCCAATTTCCATTTTTTCCAAACACGATGGAATAATATTTACAGATATGAAGTGATAATAATAATAATAATAATGCATTTATTTTATATAGCGCTTTTCAGGAAGCCCAAAGACGCTTTGACAGAGTGCAAAACATAATGCATAGCAAAACATAAAAAGAATTGCAAAAAAAGAAGAATCAATAGGGAAATATTTGATGATTTGAAATTTGGGAATTTGAAATAGTGATGTGTCTTTTATTGAAATTCTACAAATACTGTTTAGATTTTGATGACTTGCGTGTGATATGATTTAACGGATGTTTATATAAATCGTTTAAAATAAAAAAGCCTTCAATTTCTGATATGTTGCCTTTTCATTTGGGCCTCCCAATTGAAGTCCTGCCCGTAGGGCGGGTACCGTTGCTAGTAGTAATAACTATATTATGTTACAAATTATTTATTTACTTTTTAAGAACATTGCTTATTCTCATGAATCGCAAGTGAAAACATTGTCGTCCATCGCTCCAATGTAGTCCTCCCTATCCTTTTACCAGAAGAGCAAATGATCCTGGAAGCAGTCACGTGTTAAGAAATGCAATGGATGATTCGCCATTTCCAACTCAACAGCATCGATCTGCAGTCGTCAAATAAAAATTCAGAATTGGGGGACTTACTCTTTTGCATTCTCATCTGCACTATTGGTGCAGATGAGAATGCTAAAGAGGCCAAGATAACCTAAACATGTGTACCAAAGCAGGGCTTTCGGCTGCACTGCCCCAAAAGTGAATAGGTCTTGAAACAGTGAAGAGACCTGGAAAGATTTGAATGTTTTTGTTTGGAGGAAAGTCATAAACACAGCTTGGTCTTGAGATGCATCGTCATCTTGGAAAATCAGGTACTCTCTACCAAAGTGCACATGCCATGAAAATTACTGGATATCTTGGAAGAATACAACGATGTTTCCTTTTGCTAATAGGTTCCATTCTTTCATGAATTTCCACCATGCCCTTAATGTGCTGTTAAAGACATTTACAAACGTTACATTAGAGATTCCTTTGTGTGGCACAACTGTGGTGCGATATGAACGCGGCCATCATGGATGCAGTTACCCCGTGTAACTCAAATACACAATTACTTCACTTAGAAAGATAACCCAGTGTACAAGAATAACCAATGATCGTCTTTTTGTTTTGTTTGCTAATATTTAGTTTCCGATATATTGGAAACACTGCATTCGTTGGTTTTGTTTGCATCACTTCGTTAATGTCTTTGTGGATCATACATTTTAATTTAATTTTTTTTTCATTTACGTATCCTCCATCAAATTAGACTCATGTTTGCCTTGATGTACCCTCACCTTTTGGGGTTCTACTGGATCAACAGCAGCAGCTTGACAGGTGTGCTCATCAATCAGCAAGTACATGTAATTGTCTTGCAAAGCTGGAATTGCCTTCACTTGCATGATGCCTTTATGGGTTGCCGTTCCCCTTCGCACACCAGTACGCATGCAGGAATGGCCAAACCACTTGCCTGAAAGTAGCCAGGAGATGCATGGACATCTTTACTTTTAAATAGCCAACTGTTAGTGGTAGTTTCAAGCTTTTAACCTACATAATAGCTCTAATAGGGCATAATTTAAAGTACAATTACAGCTGGGTGTGACGACAAATTAAATAAATCATGATCAACAAAAATCGGCATTATCAAAAGAAAGCGACATTCAAGAATTTGCTTCACGCCAAGGCTGTTATTCAAGTATATGGAACCAAAAACAAAGGCGTCGATGTTAAACCTTTTCACGACCTAGTCTTCCGTCCATAACCTTTTGAGATATCGTGCTATACATCGGTTTTAGCACGAATCACTCAAAGGTGAAGAATCACTGAATAAATTATCATATCTAGATTATGGACTTTGACCTTTGCCCCCAAAATCTAACCAGTTAATACTTACATCATTATACATACCTGTACCAACTTTGAATTAGATCACTAAAGTCGTTCTCAAGTTATAGACACATTACAGACTTTGACCTTTGACCTCTTGACCCCAAAATCTAATCAGTTGATCTTCACATCATTCTGCATAAGTGTACCAAATTTGGTCAGAATCCCATCACTGGTTCACAAGTTATCATGGTAACAGGATTTTTACCTAGCATGACCTCTGACCTTTGGCCTTTCACCTCGTGACCCTAAATCTAATCAGTTCATCTTTACCTCATTATACATACCTGCACCAAGTTTGACTAAGATCCCTTCAGCTGTTCTCAAGTTATCACGGTAACGAAACGGTTTTGCCTTTATCTATCAATTTTTGTTGAAATGAAGATCAAGTAGCTGTATGTTGAAATATGTTGAAAAAGTCAAAACTTTACATGGGGTGTACTTACTTTTTCACGTGACTGTGTATATATATATATATATATATATATATATATATATATATATATATATATATATATATATATATATATATATAATCCTGTAACCCAATTCCCTGGCATCTGGTTGTCTGGCTTTGAAAAACTGTTGACATTATCCCATGCTCTGGCCTTGGCAAGACATTCTTGCCGAATGAGACTTATCCTGCCTTGTCAACTTTGTCCAATTTCTCTTCGAGGCGGCAGTCTGTGTTATGTCCTTGAGTTCCTTTGTCCTAGAGGAAAGTATATTAAGCCGACTATGGGTTGTGGCTGGCTGAGATGTTGGGGCTGGCTGTGTGAGGACTATGTCACTGTTGTGTGGTGTTACTAGCTTACACGCCACGGTCAGCATCTCCCATGCATGTATGGTAAATGGAACATATGGCAGATCCGAATGAAAGGTAAATGGAACGGACAGGGTGCAGTTATCTTACATCATTATACATCATTATACAATATACATTATACATACAGATTAGTAGACCCTAGCGGGATATTAGTAGACCCCAGCGGGAGATTAGTAGACCCCAGCGGGAGATTAGTAGACCCCAGCGGGAGATTAGTAGACCCTAGCGGGAGATTAGTAGACCCTAGCGGGAGATTAGTAGACCCTAGTGGGAGATCAGCTGCACAACTGGAGATTATAGCCCCTAGCGGGAGATTAGTAGACCCTAGTGGGAAATTAGTAGACCCTAGCAGGAGATTAGTAGACCCTAGCGGGAGATTATTAGACCCTAGCGGGAGATCAGCTTCATCGTGAGAGAATCTAACCATATCCAGAGCCTTGCTCGATCTTTCAGCATCACAGCGTGAAAGGTGCGAGGCAGGCGTGCCCATCCAAAGGGGAGAGCAGCACTCCATTGAACTGAAGATGGCCTGGGAGGAGGTTGTTCAAAGTTCGGACAACCTGAAAACATAATGCCTCCGGCGACTTCGTCGGAGGCATAAAAACTCTCGTATCCAGATCCGGATTCGGATCTTCACCAAAATTGAATCAATTCGTCCTTGTCAAACACCCAACCTATACACCAGGTTTAATCCAAATCCATCCACAACTTTTTTAGATATCGTGCTATATAATCGGTTATATGTATATGAAACAAACCAACAGTGGTGTAGAGAGACACAACAAAGAGATAGTTGAAGGAAGAGTGTGCAAGGGGTATTATTAGAGAGTGAAGGCCCCAGCGGGAGATCAGTTTCATAGCGGGAGATTAGTAGTTTGGAAGGCCCTAGCGGGTGTTCAACTTTGTAGCGGGAGAACAGCTTTGTAGTGCGAGACTAGTAGGCCCTAGCAGGAGATAAGCTTCGTAGCGGGAGATTAGTAGGCCCTAGCAGGAGATAAGCTTCGTAGCGGGAGATTAGTAGACCCCAGCGGGAGATTAGCAGACCCCAGTGGGAGATTAGTAGACCCCAGCGGGAGATTAGTAGACCCCAGCGGGAAATCAGATGCACAACGGGAAATTATAGCCCCTAGCGGGAGATCAGCTTCATAATGGGAGATTATAGCCCCTAGCGGGTGATCGGCTTCATAACGGGAGATTATAGCCCGTATCGGGAGATCAGCTTCATAATGGGAGATTATAGCCCCTAGCGGGAGATCAGCTTCATAATGGGAGATTATAGCCCATAGCGGGAGATCAGCTTCATAACGGGAGATTATAGCCCCTAGCGGGAGATCAGCTGCACAACGGGAGATTATAGCCCCTAGCGGGAGATTAGTAGACCCTAGCGGGAGATCAGTAGACCCTAGCGGGACATTAGTAGACCCTGGCGGGAGATTAGTAGACCCTGGCGGGAGATTAGTAGACCACAGCGGGAGATTAGTAGACCCTAGTGGGAGATTAGTAGACCCTAGCGGGAGATTAGTAGACCCCAGCGGGAGATTAGTAGACCACAGCGGGAGATTAGTAGACCCCAGCGGGAGATTAGTAGACCCCAGCGGGAGATTAGTAGACCCCAGCGGGAGATTAGTAGACCCCAGCGGGAGATTAGTAGACCCCAGCGGGAGATTAGTAGACCCTAGCGGGATATTAGTAGACCCCAGCGGGAGATTAGTAGACCCCAGCGGGAGATTAGTAGACCCCAGCGGGAGATTAGTAGACCCTAGCGGGAGATTAGTAGACCCTAGCGGGAGATTAGTAGACCCTAGTGGGAGATCAGCTGCACAACTGGAGATTATAGCCCCTAGCGGGAGATTAGTAGACCCTAGTGGGAAATTAGTAGACCCTAGCAGGAGATTAGTAGACCCTAGCGGGAGATTATTAGACCCTAGCGGGAGATCAGCTTCATCGTGAGAGAATCTAACCATATCCAGAGCCTTGCTCGATCTTTCAGCATCACAGCGTGAAAGGTGCGAGGCAGGCGTGCCCATCCAAAGGGGAGAGCAGCACTCCATTGAACTGAAGATGGCCTGGGAGGAGGTTGTTCAAAGTTCGGATGTGTAGAGGTGGTGGTAAAGGAAAGGCTTAATTGCTATGATCGGTGGTGGATTTAGGAGGCAAACTTGGATATGTTGTTTCTCCAAGAGAAATAGTTATGAATGGTGAGGCCCAAAATGTTGAGTGCCTGAACTTCTTGTAGCAGTTGCTTTGTCAAGGAAGTAGTTGGAAGGATTCGCCAGACAGTCTTTTCAAGGTGTGTCTGTCAACGTGGTACCAAACATAATACTTGGTAAGAGATGCAAAGGTCGAATCAGTGGTTACGTGATTTTAATTTATAATTTCAATTTCGCGAAATCAAGCTGGTGGTGATTCTTGTGCATCTGCATAAGAGATGCCTAGGTGCCAGCCAGCCACCCCACTGCTGGTTGCATCATTTTTCTGTGGGCACATCTGCCAGGTGGGTGATGCAATGCCTCTCCATAACCAGTTATCTGGTACTCATTTTGCCGACCTCAGAAGGATGACAGGCTGAACCAACCCCACTTGGCGTCAATTCAACGGGATCCGAACTCAGTACTTTAGGATCCCAAGCCCACCACCCTAACCATTAGGCCAACACCAGGTGATATGTCAAGCTTGAAGGGCACGACAACCAAACAACGTGCACAGCAATCATCCACGTGATGGACGATCAAAGAATCCTCGATTTTAAAAGCCAAATATGAAAGAGACCCACGCCCTGTTTACTGTTATGGGCAATTACTCACGCGTTTACTCAAATCCAGTAAAATACAATTGACATTGCAAAACGAAAAGAAAAACATCCCAATATGCAATAAGCGGGAAACCAAACTCGATTGACACAAGCGCTCAAACATGTGCTCATTCCGAATCTACTCCCGGTCTCCATGAGTGAACCGACTCTGAACACTCACCAGAGAGTCGGATCGCACCCACGAAGCTCTTAAGCATACTGAGTGCAAACATTCGATAAACACTTCCGGCATATTGTTGGCAACCATTTTCTACTCGTCTTATATTTTAATTATTTTTTTCTAAACAATACGTAATTATAGTACAGTAATTATGTCGCACGTATTACTTAATAACTGTAGGATACTAAATATTTTTCATGGAAAAGGTAAAAAGGGAACATTACGACCAAGCTTGAATATATTACGGCACACCGGTAGCTGCTCATCAATATTGTAACATAACATACACTAATACAATATTTTCATCATTACAGTAACAATTCTAAAAAGTAGTAGTTTTAATTGGCGCTTAGGTTCTGATTATGTTTATTTTCTGTCAATTAAAGTTAACATGGAGGATTCATTCGTACGGTACGCGGGTACGGTGTGTTATAGGGATCTTCCTCTTCTCGCTGTATTGAACGAATACACCACACAACATTACGCATGTTCATAAAAGGAAGAATTTATTACATATGTGCACAATCTGTTACGTGTCTATGATCATAATATATGCAGAGGCAATTAAATCATCACATGGAGCTCGAAGGACAAGAGAACGGGTTTAATACCTGATACCTGACTCAGTCGGCTACGTACACATCGCAAATATGTGACTTCGGAGTGCCCAAGACCATTCACAGGAAGAAAAAAATCGCACCCATGTCTGAACGAAGCAAGCGGTTCTGTTTGGAATTTTAATATGAGATAGGCAAAGGCCAGAAATGAACGAAACACTTTAGAATTACCATTTAGAACCCCATATAATTACCCTTTAGAACCCTCCAGCATTACCGTAGAATGGGGTGAATAGGGACAGCAAGGTGTATAGAGACACAAACTGAAAAAAAGTTCGGAAACCTTTTTTCGCTGAAAATTGATAACCATACTGATTTGTTGATATTCGGGTTGAAAGTGTTCTCTTGTTTTTAAAAAGCAACTTATAGTCCCTATTAACCCCATATATGGGTTAAATAGGAATCAATAGGATTTTTATGGCTGTCCCTATTCACCCCGTTTTACGGGTGAATAGGGACAGTCACTAATACAAAAAAATAATAATCAAGAAACAATCCTGAGTTTCCAACTTATTGCTAAATTGATAGCTCAGATGGATTTTTTTTTTGTGTGTACTGAATCGAGGCTCGTGAAAGAGCTGACATTTACTTCACAAACAAATCAACCAGACAAACAAAATATATAAAAAGAGGGAGCGGAAGACAAGAGAATGGGAAGCACGCAAACACTTGAGAGCACACAACATTTAAGAGCAGGGAGATGTGTGGGAGGGAGAGGGCTTGGGGGGAGGAGGCGTGCGAAGGGGGGGGGGGGGGTGGGTGGGAGAAGTATAAAACACAAGGACACCAAGGACTTCCAGGACAGAAGTTGGTATTTCAAAAAGTGGAATTGGGGTGAAATTATCGGGGATAGAAAAGATCAAGGTTTTGGATGGGGGAAGATAAGACATGGTGGTGAACAGCTGTTTTAAAGACCTGGAGGGTGGAGTGGGAATGAAGAGAGTGAGGGAGTTTGTTCCAGAGGCGGGAGAAAAGAGGAATGAAGGAGTGAAGGTGAGCAGAGAGTCTTGATTTTGGCAGTTTAACCATAAGAGGGTTGCAGGCAGATCTTGTGCGACCTGTAGGAATATTTGCGGGACAGAGCCCAGAGAGAGCTGGGGGGGCAAGGCCAGAGAGGAGTCGGTAGAAGACGGAAAGACCACCAACCTGCCTGCGGTGAGTGAGTGAGAGGCCCTTGGAGTTACCTTCATCGCGGGAGATTCCAATGATTCTGAATGCTTTGGTTTCAACAGCGTGAAGACGAGCTAGGTGTGAGGCAGGAGCACCAGCCCAGAGGGGAGAGCAGTATTCCATTGAGCTGCGGATGAAAGCCTTGTACGTAGTGAGGAGCTCAGGTGTGCCAAGGAAGGACTTCGCACGACGGAGGATGCCCAGTCGGCGACTGGCTTTGGAGGCCAGATTTGAAATGTGGTTTTCCCAGGAAAGATCATGGCAGATAGTGAGACCCAAAAGCATGAGTGACAGAACTTCTTGGAGAGGATTATTCAGAAAGTAGATGGGAGGGTTGTCCAGTCGATGCAGATGGATGCACATAATATGCACCCATAATATAAACCACGGTGCCAATGAAAAAAAATATGGGATAAAAAGTTTCTCCAAACTGTCCCTATTTCTTGATTATTATTTTTTTGTATTAGTGACTGTCCCTATTCACCCGTAAAACGGGGTGAATAGGGACAGCCATAAAAATCCTATTTATTCCTATTTAACCCATATATGGGGTTAATAGGGACTACAAGTTGCTTTTTTTTAAAACAAGAGAACACTTTCAACCCAAATATCAACAAATCAGCGAAAAAAGTTTCCGAACTTTTTTCAGTTTGTGTCCCTATTCACCTTGCTGTCCCTATTCACCCCATTTCACGGTACCATTTTAAATTACCCATTAGAATTACTCTTTAAAATTACCCTTTAGAATTGCCCTATAGAATTACCCGTTATAATTAACCTTTAGAATTACCCTATATAAATAATATAATTACCCATTATAATTACTCTTTAAAATAATTACCCTTTAGAATTACCCTTTAGAATTACCCTATATAATTACCCATTAGAATTACTCTTTAGAATTTCCCGATAGAATTACCCTTTAGAATTACCCTTTAGAATTGCCCTATAGAATTACCCGTTATAATTAACCTTTAGAATTACCCTATGTAAATAATATAATTATCCATTATAATTACTCTTTAAAATAATTACCCTTTAGAATTACCCTTTATAATTAACCTTTAGAATTACCCTATATAATTACCCATTAGAATTACTCTTTAGAATTTCCCGATAGAATTACCCTTTAGAATTACCCTTTAGAATTACCCTTTAGAATTACCCTTTAGAATTATCCTTTAGAATTGCCCTATTGAATTGCCCTATAGAATTACCCTTTCTAATTAACCTTTAGAATTACCCTATAGACTTACCCTTGATAACACTTTAGAGTTACCCTTTCAATCTTTTTCGCACCATTACCCCCTTTTTCACAAGACTGTCTTCATAATGACCCCCATCCCTACCGATTCCAAAGGAACTATACTATTCGTACTATAACAAGAATGAATACACTGTGATCACAACCTGAGACAAAATCCGGTTACGAGCCAATTGGGAAACACGCATTTAATGCACTCTTAAAGATGAGCAGAGTGAATGGGAAACACATTTAATGCACTCTTAAAGATGAACAGAGTGATTGAGAAACACACATTTAATGCACTCTTAAAGATGCACAGAGTGATTGGAAAACACACATTTAATGCACTATTAAAGATGAACAGAGTGATTGGGAAACACATTTAATGCACTCTTAAAGATGAACAGAGTGATTGGAAAACACACATTTAATGCACTATTAAAGATGAACAGAGTGATTGGGAAACACATTTAATGCACTCTTAAAGATGAACAGAGTGATTGGGAAACATTTAATGCAATCTTAAAGATGAACAGAGTGATTGGGAAACACACATTTAATGCAATCTTAAAGATGAACAGAGTGATTGGGAAACAGACAATTAATGCAATCTTAAAGATGACAAGAGTGATTGGGAAACACACATTTAATGCAATCTTAAAGATGAACAGAGTTATTGGGAAACACACATTTAATGCACTCTTAAAGATGAACAGAGTGATTGAGAAACACATTGAATGAACTCTTAAAGATGAACAGTGATTGGGAAACACACATTTAATGCACTATTCAAAGATTAACTCGACACCTCTGATCCATGTCGCCCTCCGCCATGGTTATATCAGAACAAGCATATTTGTCACACTGTCAAGGATTGTTTAACCCCAATATGGGACCATTTAAAAATTGCGTCACCCTATTTTTTTAGGGAGGCACGTACCATACGTTCCCCTACGTGCCAGATGGCATCAGCCCACGGGTCCTAAAATCCTGCTCTGCCGCTCTTTCACACCCTCTCTCTGTTCTATTCAACCTCTCTTTTGCTCAAGGTCATCTGCCATCTGCGTGGAAATCATCCAACAATACCGCTTTACAATAAATAAAAAAAGTGCAAAAACAAATCCTTGCAACTACAGACTAATCAGCAAGCGCCGAATCATCAGCAAAGTCATGGACTCCATCATTGCTTCGGATATCAAATCCTTCCTCTTCTCCAAAGGCTTGATCTCTGGTCATCAATTTGGATTCAGACCAGGACATTCTACTCTGGACATGCTGCTTCTGCTGTCTCAACAATCGATGGAGGCCCTCAATGCCAAACAGGAAATCAGAGCTGTCTCCCTTGACACAACTCGTGCCTTCCATACGGTCTGGCATCCCGCCTTGCTCACCAAACTTTCCTCTTATGGTATCCATGGAAACCTCCACGAATGGCTTGCAGACTTCCTTGCCAGTCGCAGTCAACGTGTGGCCCTGAATGGATTTCTCTCATCTCCCCCCTTGCTGTTCATGCTGGAGTTCCCAAAGGCAGTGTCCTGGGCCCTGTGCTTTTTCTGATCTTCATTAATGATCTCTCCGACTCTCTGGAAAATACTCTCTATCTCTTTGCTGATGACTCCACTCTCTGCAGCTCCATTCCTCATCCCTCAGATCGGCAGTCTGCAGCCTCCTCACTCGATGCAGACCTGGACAAAATCACAGACTGGTCAAACAAGTGGAACATGTCTTTCAATCCTGACAAATCTCACACTCTCACTATGTCTCTCCGAAAAGACCATCTGGATAACAGTCCCATCTACTTTCTCAACAATCTTCTCCAAGAAGTTATGTCACTCAAGCTTTTGGGTCTCACTATCCACCATGATCTTTACTGGGAAAACCACATTTCCAACCTGGTCTTTAAGGCCAGTCGCCGACTGGGCATCTTCCGTCGTGTGACGTCCTTCCTTGGCACACCTGAGCTCCTCACCACATACAAGGCTTTCATCTGCAGCTCAATGGAATACTGTTCTCCCCTCTGGGCTGGTGCACCTGCCTCACGCCTAGCTCAGCTTCACGCTGTTGAAACCAAAGCTTTCAGAATCATTGGAATCTTCCACGATGAAGCTGACTTTGAGGGCCTTTCACTCACTCACCGCAGGCAGGTAGGTAGTTTTTCTGTCTCTACCGACGCCTCTCCGGCCTAGGTCCCCCAACTTTGTCTGTGCTCTGTCCCCAAATAATTATTCAGGTCGCACAAGATCTGCCAGCAACCCTCTTCTGGTGAAATTTCCAAAATCAAGACTCTGCTCACCTTCACTCCTTCATTCCTCTTTACTCCCACCTCTGGAACAAACTCCCCAACTCTCTTCAATTCCACTCCTCCCTCCAGGTCTTTAAAACAGCTGTTCACCACCATCTCTTATCTTCCCCCATCCAAAACCTTGATCTTTACTACCCCCGTTAATTCACCCCAGATCCACTTTTTTGAAATACCAACTTCTTTCACAGAAGTCTTTGCAGTGTCCATGTTTTTTATAATTCTCCCACCACCCCCCCCCCCCCCCCTCTACCCATCCCTCCCTCCTCCCCCCAAGCCCTCTCTCTGCCACAGATCTCCCAATGTCCTTGTTCTCTGGTGTTGTACTTGTGTGCTTCCCTCTCTCTACCTATCATGTCTCCCGCTCCCTTTATTATATGTTTTATGTGACCGTTTATGCTTTTCTGTCATTAATGTTAGCTCTTACACGAGCCTCGATCTTGTATTCAAAATAATAAATCTTACTATAATTCACCAAATGTCCGTCTGTCTGTCCGTCCGTCCGTTCCCAGGTACCGCAAAAGCGGCTGAACCGAACACAACGATATTTTGGGTGGGTCATCCTGGGACCCCCTGGAGTAAAATAGGCTATTTTGTTATTCCATTTTCAGCTTTGGTCTCCAGCATTTTCAGCTTTGGTCTCCAGCATTTTCAGCTTTGGTCTCCAGCATTTTCAGCTTTGGTCTCCAGCATTTTCAGCTTTGGTCTCCAGCATTTTCAGGTTTGGTCTCCCGCCTGACGTTATTTTCCCACACCTCTGGATACGCTTCGTTTGCTTTCGACCTTTCTGGTTGACGTTAAACGCAATCGGTGGATAACTCATGACACCCTGGAACACAACATATCGTGCTTGCCGACTCCGTTCACATCACTTCGGGGTACACTTGACATTTTACCTCTGGGTACATTTGACATTTTACCTCTTGGTACACCGACACTATATCGTAAGCCTTATTCATATCCAGGAAACGCCTCCACATTACCTCGGCGTAATTCAAACCGTGAACACAGCGAATATTGGGGAGTCCACTGATCGTGTTCAAGGGATTACACTATATCGTAAGCCTTATTCATATCATATCATATCTTATTATAAAAGAGCAAACGTATATGGTTATGTCGTCATATCGTTATGTATATTTGTTTACATGCGACGCAAACATCTGCTTCTTCTTCTTCAAATATAATTAACACCCTCTTAATTAACCCTATTCATTACGTTTAGACTGCTGAGACCCCTCAGACCTTTGATGACCCTTTAATTACCCCAAGACGCTTAAAACCACCAAGACCCCTGAGGACCCAAAATACCCTTAAAGACCCTGAAGACCCAAAAGACCCCGAAGACCCAAAAGACCCCGAAGACCCAAAAGAAACCGAATAACCAAAACACCCCGAAGACCCACAACACCCCAAAGCCCCAAAACACCCCAAAGCCCCAAAACACCCCGAAGACCCAAAAGACCCGGAAGACCCAAAATACCCCAAAGACCCAAAAGACCCCAAAGACTCAAAACACCCTGAAGCCCCAAAACACCCTGAAGACTACAAAGACACTTAAAGACCCAAAAGACCCCAAAGACCCAAAACACCCCGAAGGCCCAAAAGACCAAAAGACCCAAAAGACCTCCAAAGACTCAAAACACCCCGAAGACCCAAAAGACCCCGAAAACCCAAAACACCCCGAAGCCCAAAAACACCCCGAAGACCCAAAACACCCCAAAGACCCAAACCACCCCAAAGACCCAAAACACCCGGAAGACCCAAAAGACCCAGAAGACCCAAAATACCCCAAAGACCCAAAAGGCCCCGAAGACCCAAAACACCCTGAAGACCCAAAACACCCTGAAGACCCAAAACACCCTGAAGACCCAAAACACCCTGAAGACTACAAAGACACTTAAAGACCCAAAAGACCCCAAAGACCCAAAACACCCCGAAGACCCAAAACACCCCAAAGACCCAAAAGACCTGGAAGACCCAAAATACCCCGAAGACCCAAAAGACCCTGAAGACCCAAAAGACCCCAAAGACCCAAAACACTCAGAAGACCACAAAGACCCTTAAAGACCATGAAGACCCCAAACACCCCGTAGACCCAAAAGACCCGGAAGACCCAAAATACCCCGAAGACCCAAAATACCCCGAAGACCCAAAATACCCCACAGGCCCAAAAGACCCCGAAGACCCAAAACACCCTGAAGACTACAAAGACCCTTAAAGACCCTGAAGACCCAAAACACCCCAAAGACCCAAAACACCCCAAAGACCCAGAAGACCCAAGAAACCTTGAAGACCCAAAAGACACCGAAGACCCAAAATACCCTGAAGACCCAAAACACCCTGAAGACCCAAAACACCCTGAAGACCCAAAACACCCTGAAGACCCAAAACACCCTGAAGACCCAAACACTTAGAAGACCACAATGACCCTTAAAGACCTTGAAGACCAAAAATACCCTGACGACCTCGAAGACCCCAAAGACCCAAAATACCGTTGAAAGCCCTGAGGCTCAAAAATACCCTGTAGACCCAAATGTGCCTGAAGACCCAAAATACCCTGAAGACCCAAAAGACCCCGAAGACCCCGAAGACCCAAAAGACCCTGAAGACCCAAAACACCTGAAGACCCAAAACACCTGAAGACCCAAAACACCCCAAAGCCCCAAAACACCCCAAAGCCCCAAAACACTCCAAACCCCCAAAACACCCCGAAGACTAAAAACACCCCAAAGACCCAAAAGACCCGAAAGACCCAAAATACCCCGAAGACCCAAAACATCCTGAAGACTCAAAACTCCCTGAAGACTACAAAGACCCTTAAAGACCCTTATCACCCCAAAGCCCCAAAATACCCTTGAAGGCCCTGAGGCTCAAAAATACCCTGAAGACCCAAATGTCCCCAAAGACCCAAAATACCCCGAAGACTCAAAAGACCCAGATGAACCAAAAGACCCGGAAGACCCAAAAGACCCCGAAAACCAAAAGACCCAAAATACCCTAAAGACTCAAAAGACCCGAAGACCCAAAACACCCCGAAGACCCAAAAAATCCTGAAGACCCCAAAGACCCTTAAAGACCCTTTTGACCCAAAATACCCATAAATACCCTGAAGAACCAAAATACCCCAAATACTCTTAAAGACCCAGAGGAAACAAAAGACTTTTTCGACCCAAAAGACCCTGAAGATACCGTAGACCCAAAAGACCCCGAAGACCCAAAACACCCCAAGGATACAAAACACTCTGAAGACCCAAATGGCCCTGAAGACCCAAAACACCATTAAGACCCAAAAGACACCGAAATGGTCAAAGATGCCTATCCCTCTGAAACGACGTGTGGTGAGGCGCGCGGAGCGCGCCTAGTCACACTTGTAACAATAATACAAAAAAAAAATACCATACGCCCTAACGAGCTTGATTCAATCTTACTAATAATTTATATTTGACATATGATTAGATTTTTGGGTAACACTCATCGTGAGTAACACTCTACCCAAACAACCAAGGTCTGCCAGAAAACCAAGATGGTAGCTATATTATCTCTCTGGGTGCCGTGGTAGCTTGAGTTAAGTGACAAATGTGGGTGAGGTACAGCAGCTGTCCGACTAAAATGGTGCACATTTCAAAAATCGACCCCCAAAAAGAAGCACAACAACAACAGCAACAACACCCATGCGGAGCATTTGTAGACCTGTGACACATCACAGGTAAAAACGACAGGAGGAGAATAATGCAACTTGATTTGAAGTCATATTTTACAGAGGTTGCACAAAAAACGTTAGTTTTTGAAAATAATAATCAAGATGGGTGATGTTGCACTTTTTTTTTCTTTTCTTTTTTTTTGTATACAGAATCGAGGCTCGTGAAAGAGCTAACATTTATCAAACAAACAAATCAAACAAACAAGCAAACAAAGTATATAAAAAGGGGAGCGGCAGACAAGATGGGCAGAGAAGGGGAGGAAGCACACAAACACAACATTTGAGAGCAGGGACATCGGGAGATGTGTGGGAGGGAGAGGGCTTGGGGGGAGGCAGGATAGGTATAAAACGCAAGGACACCAAGGACTTCCAGGAAAGCAGTTGGTATTTCAAAAAAGTGGATTTTGGGTGAAATTAGCGGGGGTAGAAGAGATCAAGGTTTTGGATTGGGGAAGATAAGAGATGGTGGTGAACAGCTGTTTTAAAGACCTGGAGGGAGGTTGGGATTGAAGAGAGTGAGGGAGTTTGTTCCAGAGGTGGGAGAAAAGAGGAATGAAGGAGTGAAGGTGAGCAGAGAGTCTTGATTTTGGCAGTTTAACCATAAGAGGGTTGCAGGCAGATCTTGTGCGACCTGTAGGAATATTTGGGGGACAGAGCCCAGAGAGAGCTGGGGGAGCAAGGCCGGAGAGGAGTCGGTAGAAGACAGAAAGACCACCTACCTGCCTGCGGTGAGTAAGTGAAAGGCCCTCGGAGATAGCGTCATCGCAGGAGATTCCAATGATTCTGAAGGCTTTGGTTTCAACAGCGTGAAGACGAGCTAGGTGTGAGGCAGGTGCACCAGCCCAGAGGGAAGAGCAGTACTCCATTGAGCTGCGGATGAAAGCCTTGTATGTGGTGAGGAGCTCAGGTGTGCCAAGGAAGGACTTCGCACGACGGAGGATGCCCAGTCGGCGACTGGCTTTGGAGGCCAGCTTGGAAATGTGGTTTTCCCAGGAAAGATCATGGCAGATAGTGAGACCCAAAAGCTTGAGTGACAGAACTTCTTGGAGAGGATTATTCAGAAAGTAGATGGGTGGGTTGTCCAGCATCGACAAGTCCACTTAGCATCGACAAGCCTTTTGATTTTGGTTTTCATGAGCGAGGGCACCTTGGAGGCCATGCTTCACCTTGTATCCTGTTGGCTCTCATAATTCCAAATCATCTTATGTCCAACCTGGGAGCAGATCCCTTTGTTTTCGATACCGAGAAAGACCTTGATTTCCTCTCTGAGTGCGTAAACACAGCGGGCAACATTGCCTTTGCACATTGCCAGTGGATTTGCGTGTTGAATAGGACTTTTTCATGAAAACAGTCCATGTCCTGGAAGTGTTTCTTGAAAAACTGCGAGTTGAGAAAACTTGCTCTCACAAATTTCACAGTTTTTACGACGATATCAAGAGTTTCCAGGAGTGCCCGGGGTAGTGTCTTTCGGCCTATTCATGAATCATGCAATGAAGAGAGAAAACATCCGGAACTTTTCATTTGATGAGAGTCACAAAGCCTGATCGAGGCCTGAGGATTCCAGGGGCCACATCCGTACATATTCTGCAGAGATTTCTCCAATCAAGGCCTTTGGCTTTAAGTAATTCCAAGAATTTATCCATCATTTCTTTTCTTTTCGTCGTTAGCTCGAGGTCATCACAAAATAGGAATTCTTCTTTCAAATCGCCACTGTGAAGCCATCTGAGGAACACCATCAGTTGAGAGCAGGACTGAGCATTGGTAGATTGATCGAGTTGAATGCTGAACAAACTGGCCCTTTTAATCTCCTGGATCACCCGTTCTCTCATATTCGGAGATGGCTCATATATTCTGCGGTGGACAGTATCATTTGAAAGAGAGATGACACCAAGTTTTTCAGCACTCTTCTCCCCCGAAACAAGCTTTACCATGGTCCTTGCACAAGGTAGAATCAACTGCTCGACGATATTGGGAGGCTTCCTTTTCCTTGCTATTTCCAAGGAGACAAAATTACGCCTCCTCTCCTGCAGCGTTCTGCTGATGGATGTAAACATCAGCATCAAGGCGCCACTTCTTCGGCTGCTGCTAAATACAACAATTTGTCTTGCATTAATGATGCATGAGTATCTAAGAAGCACGATGATATTTTGTGAGGGTGTCGTTTTTCACCCAGTCACCTAAATTACAAAACACTGCACACAAAACAAAAACAAAACACAATATGCCGAGCCCTCTGAAATTGCCAAATTACCCCCCAAGGCAAAGGGGGTCATGACCCCCAGATTATTTATCCATGGAACGTTTAAGCCTTACACGATCCACCAGCGACACCCAGCGTGACAATTTTGGATTACTGACCACTTCCACCCTTTGAAAGTCAGTTAACAATCTTATGCGAATGAAGATAGGAGTGAATGAATATAAGGCAAAACTCAGTTGTCAACTAACGTATTCAAATTAAGTTACTTAAAACTACAAAAACATCGAAGCAAGTTGTCTAAGCATTCAACAGAAAATACTCAGTGTTATTTCAACCCAATGTCCAAGTCCAATAAATTATAGAGATTTCGTTTTTCCCCCCATTTGATCATTAGTACAGATCTAGTCTTGTGTGGGACATCAACAAGAGCTATATAATGATGTGGGCTGGCTGGGGCGAGCAAGAGGTTGTCACTGAAGCCGCAATTGAAGGCCTAGAGTCAGAATCTGGTGTTAGCTTTTGAGATGCAACCAGAGCAAATATACTTGGATTCCCGAGTCTCGATAATCAAATAATTGATCGACTCTTTCAAATCGCCACTGTGAATTGAACACGCCACTGTGTATTTTGAACTCTAATGTAGATTGCCACAGTGTGTTTGGTCCATTGTTTGGGGTCATATGAAACCCCGGTCTAGTTGACCTTCTTGACTATCATGTGTTATCACCCCCCATTGATCCTTCTAGGCTGCTCCTCAAAGATAGGTTGAGTGAGTTTAACCATTCGCAGTTGGATAACCAAATATACTTCATACAATTTCAATTCAAACTATGGATGTGTGTGGTTCATAAGTCAATGAAATTCCAAGATTGCCCAAATAAACCCATTTATACTAAGCCATGCACACGAATTTACATACAATCCCATTATGGGTGATCAGCTGTTCACATATGAGGTCTTCATATTCATCAGACCGCATCTTGAACAGAGCATCTGTGACCAAATTACACAGCAATCCAGCACGCACAGCTTAGAAAGCTTAGAAACCCCAGAATTTAGGGCTGGAAGATGCCCGAGAGGTGCACATACATATCCACCACTGAGCTGTCTAGCCTGGGTTTGAATCTCAGCCCAGCGATAAACTGTCATCCTGGTGTTTCACAGGCAGGGTGATTCATCAATGTGTGTGACGTCCCTCAGACGAATGTTAGACTGGGCGTTACACGTCTGCCAACATGAGTTGGTGGACGTTAAATATCCCACTGTGTCGCTCGTGAAGAGTAGGCGAACTATCTCCGGCACCATGGCCAAATTTCAAATTATTCACCTCGTCTACTCCGACATGGATCTCTTCTGAAAGCCCTTGATCAACCATGAGATAGGTACTCTCTGCTATTGGAAGTATCACTGACTGTTCTCATGTAAATGGAGAACAAAAAAAACGATTTAATAATCCTGACATCTCACCCTCATCATCCATACATTCTTCTTTGATATTCTTCAATTGGCTATCTTTGATATCCTTTACCTTTGTACTTAGAATGTCTAGCTGTTATGTGTAATATTCTTGACTATGTACTTTTCATCTTCCTTTTTGGGCTCCCAAGTTATTTTCCTCACTAATCTGTTAACTAAACAAACAAATCTTAACTTGACAAAAAAATCGAAGCCATTTAATCCTAGCTTCGTGCTCTTCCATCTTTCCATTCAAGCTGCTGGCATTGGTGCACAACACCTTCCTCCTTTCCCTTCCATCAACTACCCCTTGCTGCCGCAACCCTCAACCACATCCTCTCGTGTAAAAAAGGTCCAAATGTATTCCTCAAGAACCACAGCGATTCTCGCCACCCCCTAACAGGACGTTTGTTAGTTGGCATTTTTTTCCTTTCTGCAAAATATTCCTTTTGTACATTCCTGCCTCAAGTTGCCACAAAAAAACAAATGCCTTAATTTAACTTCAGTGTCTTGATGTTGAATGAGAATTAAACTTTTAATCTAACAACTAATTAACTAATGAATTAGTTAATTTTTACTTAACTAATTAGTAAAATTATTAAGTTAACTATTATTAAGTAATAGTTAATTATCATTATTAAGATGTAATTATTATTATTAAGTTAATTATTATTAAGTTAATTAATTAATTAATAATTATTAATTATTCACTGTTACTTATTATTAATTAATTATTTATTAATATTAATAAATTAATTATTAATTATTATTTTAATTGATTATTATTTATAATTTAAATTATTTAAATTATTTAAACGATTATTATTAATTTAATTATTATATTTTAACATTATTATTATGAATTATTATTTAATATTAATAATTCATTATTAAATAATTTATTTCTTTATTTAATTAATATTAATTAGTTAATATTATTTATTAATTATTAATTATTAATTAATTATTAATTAATAGATAATTCTTAATATTATTATTACGCTGTAATTATTATTATTAAGATAATTAATTATTAGTTAAGTTAATTAACTAATTAATTAACTAATTAACTTTTAATCCCATGACTTTTAGCCTTGACATTACTTGATTCAACGTGGATTTATATGTGCGTAAAACAATAACACAGCTTCCAGTATTTCTTGAAATGGGGAAGAAAAAGCTTTAACTCTACAAACTACATATTAAAAATGTAGTGAATGTCTAGTGGACGGGTGAAAGGTAGTAGGTGTGGATGTGTGGAAAGCCGTCAATCTTTCTTCAACAGAAGCTGCTGCTACGTTATTGATGGTCACGATTCATTATTAATTCAATGAAAAAATTCAAAATCGTTCACTATCCATCCTTCTTATCCCTCTGCCTTCCTCTTCCTTCTACATCAGCATTCTCGTATGTCACTCAAATCGCTTGGCCTGCATTTGCTTCAGCGCCGTTGTATCTGTGTTGCCTTGCATCTGAACCGCAAAAAGATATTAGAGGACATCTTAATGTTGCACAACAAAATCAACTACGGTTTCTGATCACCGTATAAGTGATGTAATAAATACATCCTTACAATGTAAGTCCTGATTCACAAAGTTTAATTATAAAATAGTTCCATAAACCATGTACATTGTAAGAAATACATATTGTACTGTATTTATGGATGCTCAGTACTGGATATCATACTATATATAAGCAAGAAAATCGAGGAGTGTGATAGTGAGACGAGGAGTGGTGGATAACATGCACAGGTTTGAGCTGGGAGGGGAGGTGGTTCCATCATTGGTAGAGGCCCCTGTGAAGAGTTTGGGAAGATGGTATACAGTGGAGTTGAATGATGTGGGAAGAGTGGAGGAGGTCAGAAACAAGCTTTTGAGAGGTTAGAAGAGGATTGATGGATGTGGTTTGCCAGGTAAGTTGAAGGTATGGTGTTTGAAGTTTGGGTTGATGCCACGAGTATTGTGGCCATTGATGTATGATATTGCGATTGGGCATGTCGAGAGGATGGAGGTTGTGGTGAGTGGGTTTGTGAGGAGGTGGTTGGGAGTGCCACGCTGTTTGACGAACATTGCCTTTTATGGTCAGGGTGGAAAACTCCAGTTTCCCTTGACATCATTAACCGAGGAGTTTAAGGTGGTGAGGGTGCGGGAGTTCATGATGTTGCGGGATTCAAGTGATGCAGTGGTAAAGAATGCTCTCACAGAGAAGAAGGGAAGTCGGAAGTGCAATGCAAGAGCAGAGGTGGACGAGATGGAGGAGCGGTTGCAACAGGAGGAGGTCGTGGGGATGGTACAGCATGGGAAGCATGGCTTGGGGTGGATGGAGCATGAGCGATGGGGAAAGGCATGTGTGAAAGAAAGAGAGGAGGAAGATGGTTGAGAGGGAGTTGAGAAGAAAGGAAGAGGAGGGGAGATATGTGAAAGCAGTCGGTCAGGCACAGCAAGGTGCTTGGACTAAGTGGGAAGGTGTGCAGGTGAGGATATTGAAGTGGCAAGAGATTTGGAGGATGGAGCCAATATTGTTGAATTTCCTGTTGCGGTCAACGTATGATGTGCTTCCGTCACCAGTAAACTTGAGATTGTGGGGGTTGTTGCAGGGGGAGAGATGTTATTTGTGTGGAGGTGTGGGAACGGTGCAGCATGCACTGAGTGCATGCTCAGTAGCATTGGCAGCAGGAAGATACAGGTGGCGACATGATCAGGTGCTGGCGGTGGTGGTGCAGATGGCGCAACAAGAGGTGCTGAGATCGAGAGAGAGAAGAGTGGAGAAGGAGACTGATGGGGGAGAGGTGTGGTTTGTCAAAGAGGGCCAAGTGGAAAGAGGTGGAAAGATGAGGAGGTGGAAAGCAAGCGGGCTGTCAGATGCTTGTGATTGGCAGGTGGTGGCAGACCTAAAGCCACAATTGGTATTCCCAGAGGAGATCTGTGTGACAAGGTTGCGGCCTGACATTGTCATTTGGTCAAGTGCAACAAGACAGGTCATCTTAGGGGAGTTGTCGGTACCTTGGGAAGAGAACATGGAGGAGGTGCACGAGAGGAAGAGAGGAAAGTACAGTGAGCTGGAGGCAGAGTGCCGGGAGAAGGGTTGGCGCGTTTCGTGTCAGCCATTTGAGGTGGGGTGTAGAGGGAAAATTGGCAATACCTTTTCTGCATTTCTTGCTAGGCTGGGAGTGTGTGGGACAGAAAGAGGGAGGATGTGTGACAAGATGGCCCAGGATGCCTTGAAAGGCTCATTTTGGATATGGAGGAAGTTTATGGAGACACGTCGAACGGTGTAGGTTGGTTGTGTGTGTTTTTTTTTTGTTTTTTTTTTGTTACCATTATTACTTCTTATTTTGTGTATATGAGTGAGTGGGTGAGGGTGTGTGTTTTTGCATGAATTAATTTTTGCATGAGTGTGTGTTTTTGTGTGTTGAGTGGTGTATGATGTAAGTGTAGGTGGTTGTTTGGTTGGTGTTGTATATGTATGTGTGTGTATGGGTGTGAATGTGTGTGTGTGAATGATCTGGTGTGTTTTGTTGGTGAGTGGTGAAGGGTATAAAGGTGGGTGTTTGAGTGTTCCACCATGTTTGTTTGGTGCTGTGGATTCTGGATGTGGAGGTGGTGGTGTTGTTGTTGTTGTTGTTGTTGTTCGCACTGGCTGGGGGTGGGGGTATGTACGCATCCAGATGCAGTTGCTGCATGTGGATGTGTACGTGTCCCTGCTGGCCCACCTTAGCTGACCGTATCGAGGTTGAAGGGCCGAAACGGGATGATGCTGAGGACCTCGACTGAGGACCCTGTCAGTGCGGCACACTTGTGACCAGGTGTGTTTTGAACTTATATATATATATATATATATATATATATATATATATATATATATATATATATAAATATATATATATATATATATATATATATATATATATATATTGTTGCTGACCGCGGATAAGGTGTTGATTTGCCGAGCGGATGGCGACCGCGGCCCGAACTATTAACAATTACTAAGACCCGATTCCTTAAACGTGGCCCGAATCGTGCCACAGGTTTTCAATGGGGAAAAGACAAAGACGACACGGATGTGAAGAAGAGGAAGACAGAAGTAGGAAATACGAATATAATTTATTACTATTTACAACCAAAAGAAACCAAGGAGAAGGAAGGATAATAAAATAAAGCAGAAAGAGGGACGGACCAGAAGGACACAGTGAAACTCTAGCTTAACTAAACAGGCTTAACTTATTACCCAGGACAGAACACACAAAACAAACTCACGTACACAAAAGGATGGAAGGACAGGAATCGTTTGGAGGGATGAGCAGGTGGAATCACAGGGCATAGCGAGCAGGTCCACTCCGGGCGGGAAGCGAGGAGCCGGCAGCTCCTTGTATTCAGCTTTACACCGCACACTGGCAGGGTCACTCGCTGCCCCGTCAGGGCTTCACGCGGCTGGTTGAAACGGGGCTGGTTGAAGCGGCTCTCTGCAGAACTCAGCTGGGTCACGCATCTGCCGTATCTCTGACGCAACCTTTCTTGGAACCTTGGTGCAACTCTTTCTTGGCACTTCTTGCAACTCTCTCTTGGCACTTCTTCCAACTCTTTCTTGGCACTTCTCACTTAAACGCAACCACCTTCGACTCCTTCTCATCACTCCCCAAAGGCGCGCGCTTTTTATAATGCCGCCGGCGATCAAACCGCCGACCTCTAGAACACGCCCATCGGTGAGCTCGCCTCGGCCCTGATTGGTTGGCACGGGCCCTCTGGCTCCACCCTTGATGACGATAGGCGGGCACGCCCAGGATTCGGCGGCTCCTCCTCCTTCTTCTCCAAGCCTACCTCGTGGCTAATGGAGTCGCGGTGAAAACCGCCCAGCAGCTGCAGCGAATGCAGTTGGCAGGAAAGGCTTTGGGAATTGGAATGAAAGGGGATCTATCTATTTGAATTCGGTGCAATGGAGTGTCAATTAATGGCAGACACAGCCTTAACTGACATAGAATAAGGAAATAAACTACCAACAAGCAGGGAATCTAAGATTGGCTGACGTGATTGTTTATGACCTAATTACGGGACGCACTTTGACCTTTATACACAACTGGAGGAAGGAGGGTGATATTTTTACAACAATTTACACAACAATAAAAAAACACAATTCTCATATCCACAACACTGCACCCTCCTCCTCTTAGGCACGTCCCGGGCCTATTACCTTTACTTTTAGTGTGGCACGTAGGTGTAGTGCCCTCTACATTTAACCTGACCCTGAGTGCGACAGTTTTAAAACATAAATAAATATGTCCCGCTGCTCCATTGCACCCTGCCTAACAGAATCACGCCCACAACTAACCGAATTGCGGAATGATCTTCAAACTAAAACACTTACGGTGGGGGCGCATTATTTACAACGACGCTATTTTATTTACAAAACGCAACCCAGGACCTGTGATTGTTCTTTTGGGGGGGAGGCAGTCTGCTCTGCATCGACGCACCAGAAAGCACCCAAAACGCACCAAAGCACCCTCAAGCACCAATCGGTGCACAGTCACCACAGTTCAATAATAAAATAAAAACAACAAACCCTTGGTGGTGTCTTGCTCTTCGGCTCCCTCTGCTGGCTATGGTTCTCTTCCAGTTGTTGTCATCTTCTTTGCTGGCGGCCTATTTGGACATAAAACTTGCACAAAACGTGTCCGTTTTTATTTATTTATGGCCCACAGGGCCGACTATGTATGGTTCACCTGTGTGGCACAGGTGCCCTGTGACCAAGGTCCACCAGCAAGATCTCGGGCCTTCATGGCCGGTTACAGCAGAGGGGCCATGCCCCAACCCATGGGGTCCATCAGTGATGCTCAGCCACAGACATGTGGTCCATAAGGTGGTGCATCGATGCAGACAGCTGTGGTTGCGAGGGTTTCGGGCGCACAATGGCGGACTCACGCACGCTCCCCTCGGCGCCCAGTGGCGCACAGTCCTCGTGTGGGAGACAAGGGGGGGGGGGGGGGAAAGACAGGTGAGAGAGGGGTAAGGTCACAAGGGTACACATCAATACAGGCAATGCAAGGCGAGGTGCGTATGGAGACGGAGCGGAGAAAAGCTCGTCCCTACCGTACGTCACCCCTCCTGTCACCTACTCTACCCTTGCCCTTACCCCATATTTACAACAATCTACACATTACCAATTCGTCACTACTGTCACGTCTCCCCCATATTTCCCCTATACCAAATTCGTCTTCACTCCCTCGACTTCAAAATTTGCCATCACCCAAACTCATCATCAATCCTCATAAGGAGGGAGAGATGGAACACAGCACAATGTCACACCCACGTCATGATGCATCTCACAATCCAAAACATTTGCACAATAAAAATAATAAAAACAACCTGGTATGGTGTGGAGGTACGTCACCTCAGGTGAGTGGATGCAGATGGTGCGAGGAGATCTCCATCCTAACTACCTTCTAAATGACATTAACACACTTTACACTACCCGGGGTCTTTCCCTGCCAAACCATTGGCCATCTTACTCTATGCGGTTTTAAGAACCAAATTCCCATTGACCAAACTGTGGTGCTTCATCAATTTTGGGTCTCACTCCCCCGATTCATCTCCGGTGCCCTTGCACAATTTCCGGGCTGAGTCGTGTAGCTCTCCCAGCAGGTCTACCCACCTGCACACCTCCACCACTGCAGTTGCCACCCGAGCTTACCTAGCTCCTCACCCTAACCTATCTAATTGTGGAAGGCCCCTCCTGGCTCTGTCACCCCTCGGTGCCCTCTGGCACTGGGCTACCCGGGTCCGTCCTCCGGATCCTCGGGCCCCATCCACAACTCTAACGGCTCCCAGAGCCCACCTGCGGCCTCACCTGGCCGACATCCTCACAGTGGTGGAGTGCCCAATCAACTACACATACTAACAGGCTACATGCCCAGCCATTTCCACAACACTAATGCACCCATCCAAACTCCATTCTTCCACACGCACCACAGATGCCAATATCCAACCACAATGTACCTATACCCTCTACCTAACTCTTAAACTACCCTCCCCGGGTATTCGTGATGGGGTCCATCCTCCTTTCCCCCATCTACACCTTCGCACCATCCACTCCACTCCACAGTTTCCACCATACTCACTCCACGACCATCCATTCCATACTCCATATATTCCACACTCCATGTATTCCACACAACCATTCTCCATACCTCCTGTAGTTGCACACCTGTGCAATCTTACCTGGTGCCACCTGCACCCTCCTTCCTCCCTGGACCATTTGGTCAGCACAACTCACATCACTATCACTCTCACTCATACACTGCTCCATCCACCTGTTCAGTTGCACACCTGTGCAATCACAATACAACTCACAATCACAATCAGTTACTTATACCCTGCTCAATACACTTTCGATCCTCACACACACGGCATCATCTCATCTAACTACTCCCCTCTGGAACTTGCGCTTCCTAGTCGCCCCTTTAAACTATTGCGCTCCCTCGTCATTATCATCCAACTAATCTACCTGCGTCCCCACTACAGGTATCATTGTCACTACCTAACCTTAACGTTACCTATGGTCAATCTCTAAGTCCCTGCACACGATATCTTAACCCTCCCGGGCTAGTTTTCACTGCCATAAACCCCATAACTAGTGCTCCTTTGCCCCCGCTGTGAGAGATGGCAGAGTTACCATCCCACCACATCGGGTATCTCTCACTATAAATTTTGCTCACCAAATTCCAGCCAATGAAAAATTTGCCAATCACTACCAGTACCAATCATCTGCCAATCATCACTCTGCCAATCCTTGCCAATCATCAAATTTTGCTTTTCTAATTTCGGGTCTAAAACACTATCTTCATTATCACAGTCCGCTTTATCTGAGCCTCGGTGCGTCGTCACATCATTAAAACTCGGCTTCGCAAAGCCGAGCAATGAATTCGGGTGGGTTTGGTCGCCTGCAGTTGGATCCATCCGGCATTCACGACTCTGGGGAGGAGGCATGCTCGGGCCGAGGTTCCACGCATCATCGCGGCTCGGAACCTTGCGGTCCCGGGCCCGATGACTCAATCTTGCCCGGTCGGAACCCCGCCCCCGCCAGGGGGCAACGTGCCGCTTCCTCCCACTCGCCCTTGAACCGGACCGGTCGCTTCGCCCGACAAGGCCCGGATTCGACCGTGCGGGGCGGGGGCCAGGCCCGAATCGTGCGCGACGCTCCGAAGCGGGGCGCCGCGGCATCGAACCGCGCGAGGCTTCGCATCCAACAAAGCGCGCCCCGCGCGAGGCTTCGCATCCAACAAAGCGCGCCCCGCGCGAGGCTTCGCATCCAACAAAGCGCTCCGCGCACCGAGCGCCCTCTATCCGTCGCCCTAACTGCTAACCCGGTCAACGTCGATGCTTCACTTGCAGGCTCACACCACACGACCCGTTTCACACTCACAAAGCCCGGCGTTCCAACGCCGTCCATACATTCCACACACTCTGTCCATTCCACCAACGCACTCCCTGTTACACACCACACCTCTCGCGCACACTCGCCGTTCGCACACTCCCTTAACACACCTCGCGCACCGTCTTGCGCACTCTCCCCCCTCGGTACGTACTCAGTACCACTCACCATGGGCGTGCACTCTTGCATCCACCCATTACCGCGCTCCGATGTGCTCCCTCGCACTCGCGCCACAACCAACTCAGGTGTGCTTTCTCGCACACCCTCGCCGTTCATTCCAAACGTGCATCCTCGCACCCGCTCCTCCTCCAACTCACTCTCCGGGTCACTCTCACCCTCGCACGTACACTCCGTCGTGCATTCCCGCTCACACTCGGTTTCACTCCCACACTTTATAACACACCCACTCGCCGACGCACACTTTTTCCTCACACGCGGGCCATTTCCACTCACACGGGACCCTTCACCAACGCCCGGGTGCCATATCGATCCCAATGGCGCGACAATCCTGTTGTCGCCAAACATCCTGCCACAAAATCTCCCCGCACAATACACAGCACGACTCACCTGGGGGATCCTTTTCTCCACGCGCACCTGCAAACTTCCATTTGGGTTAAGCACAGCATCATCGTGATGTGAGCAGGGACTTTGAGCATTATTCATTCCTTCCTCCAATTCCCGGGCTACCTCCGTCGTTTTTCCAATTTCGATTATTCCCACTACTGCTTTTTCTTTATTCACATCGACGACCGTTGGCTTTAATAAAATTTTCTCTCCTACCTCAGCGGTCGCCGGCTTTTCCAAACCCCGGTTCGCAATTTCTACACCCGTCATCTTACCCTCGCTTTCCTCCGCTTCGCTCAACCAGTGCTCCTCGACCCGCTTTACCTCCTCGTGCACCCGTGGGACTTGCTCGCCCAACCCGCGGTCTCTGTCCCTCTCCAGTCCCTCATTATCGGCCCTCATTTCGCCCGTTATTGCTTCAATTTTGTCTCCCAACCGCTCAATTTGGCTCCCCACAGTCATTCTCAGCATCGCGGTGAATTGCGCCATGAAGTCCCCCACATCAAAGCCCGCTGCTGCGGTCACGTGCGCCGCACCATTTGGTGCTGCTGCCACCACGTGCGCGAGAGCGCCATTTTGTGCACCTGATACCTCCTCAACCACCTCACCATTGCTCTCCTCCATTTCCTCCCTCTGATCCTGGGTTACCCCTAACCCCGCTTCTATTTCCCCCACCGGCATCCGATCATCTTGACCAGCCATGGCACGATTTCCAAATTTATGATTTTAAATAAAAACATTTTTTGGGCCACCCGTAATTTTGAGCGCGCTATTCGCGCTTCAGGTCCGAATCTCACTCCCAGACACCAATTGTTGCGGACCGCGGATAAGGTGTTGATTTGCCGAGCAGATGGCGACCGCGGCCCGAACTATTAACAATTACTAAGACCCGATTCCTTAAACGTGGGCCAAATCGTGCCACAGGTTTTCAATGGGGAAAAGACAAAGACGACACGGATGTGAAGAAGAGGAAGACAGAAGTAGGAAATATGAATATAATTTATTACTATTTACAACCAAAAGAAACCAAGGAGAAGGAAGGATAATAAAATAAAGCAGAAAGAGGGACGGACCAGAAGGACACAGTGAAACTCTAGCTTAACTAAACAGCCTCAAGAACACGCCCATCGGTGAGCTCGCCTCGGCCCTGATTGGTTGGCACGGGCCCTCTGGCTCCACCCTTGATAACGAAGGGCGGGCACGCCCAGGATTCGGCAGCTCCTCCCCCTTCTTCTCCAAGCCTACCTCGTGGCTAATGGAGTCGTGGTGAAAACCGCCCAGCAGCTGCAGCGAATGCAGTTGGCAGGAAAGGCTTTGGGAATTGGAATGAAAGGGGATCTATCTATTTGAATTCGGTGCAATGGAGTGTCAATTAATGGCAGACACAGCCTTAACCTACATAGAATAAGGAAATAAACTACCAACAAGCAGGGAATCTAAGATTGGCTAACGTGATTGTTTATGACCTAATTACGGGACGCACTTTGTCCTTTATACACAACTGGAGGAAGGAGGGCGATATTTTTACAACAATTTACACAACAATAAAAAAACACAATTCTCATATCCACAACAATATATATATATACTAGCTGAGGTACCGGCTTCGCCCGGGTTGAATAAGAATAATACAAATATATGACAAAATGAACATGTATATTTTAGAGCAATATCACAGTACATTTCCGACATGACGTTTTGTCAATTTTCAATTTCTCAAAACCTCTTGGTATACAACATTTCTGGTTTTCTTACTTGGTGCCAAGACATAAAGATTGCTTGGTTTTCCAACCCTCGAGCAGCCCACGTACAGCTGGCCATGGGAAGTACCCGGCATTGGCGGGGCGGGGGGAAGGGAGGGGGAGGAGGATGGGGAGGGGAGGGGAGGGGAACGGGTGGGGGGGGAGGAGAGGGTGGGGAGGGGAGAAGAGGGGGGGAGGGGAGAAGAGGGGGGGAGGGGAGAAGAGGAGGGAGGGGGAGGAGGAGAGGGGAGAAGAGGAGGGAGGGAGAGGAGGAGAGGGGAGGGGGGAGGTGAGGGGGGAGGGGAGGGGGAGTGGACGGGGAGGGGGGAGGTGAGGGGGGAGGGAAGGGGGAGTGGACGGGGAGGGGGGAGGGGGGAGGTGAGGGGGAGGGGGAGAGGAGGGGATGGGGGTGAGGAGGGGGAGGGTGAGGGGAGGGGTGAGGGGAGGGGGGAGTGGAGGGGGAGGGGGAGGGGGGAGTGGAGGGGAAGGGGGGAGGAGGAGGGGGAGGGGGGAGGAGGAGGGGGAGGGGGGAGGAGGAGGGGGGAGGAGGAGGGGGAGGGGGGAGGAGGAGGGGGGAGGGGGGAGGAGGAGGGGGAGGGGGGAGGAGGAGGAGGAGGGGGGAGGGGGGAGGAGGAGGAGGGGGGAGGGGGGAGGGGGGAGGGGGAGGGGGAGGAGGAGGGGGAGGGGGAGGAGGAGGGGGGAGGAGGCGGGGGGGGAGGGGGGGGAGGAGGAGGGGGAGGGGGGAGGAGGAGGGGGAGGGGGAGGGGAGGAGGAGGGGGAGGGGGAGGGGAGGAGGAGGGGGAGGGGAGGAGGGGGAGGGGAGGAGGGGGAGGGGGGAGGAGGAGAGGGGAGGGGAGAGGGGGGAGGGGGGAGGGGGGAGGGGGGAGGGGAGGAGAGGGGAGGGGAGGGGGAGGGGGAGGGGGAGGGGAGGAGAGGGGGGAGGGGAGGGGAGGGGGGAGGGGGAGGCTTCGCCCGGGTTGAATAAGAATAATACAAATATATGATGAAAAGAACATGTATATTTTAGAGCAATATCACAGTACATTTCCTCCATGACGTTTTGTCATTTTCAATTTCTCAAAACCTCTTGGGATACATTCTGGTTTTCTTACTTGGTGCCAAGACAGAAAGATTGCTTGGTTTTCCAACCCTCGAGCAGCCCACGTACAGCTGGCCATGGGAAGTACCCGGCATTGCCGGGCGGGGAAAGGGAGGGGAGGAGGATGGGGAGGGGAGGAGGATGGGGAGGGGGAGGGGAACGGGGGGAGGAGGGGAGGAGAGGGTGGGGAGGGGAGGAGAGGGTGGGGAGGGGGAGGAGAGGATGGGGAGGGGAGGAGAGGGTGGGGAGGGGAGAAGAGGGGGGGAGGGGAGAAGAGGGGGGGAGGGGAGAAGAGGGGGGAGGGGAGAAGAGGGGGGGAGTGGAGAAGAGGAGGAAGGGGAAGGAGAGGGGAGGAGAGGAGGGAGGGGGGAAGGGAGGGGAGGAGAAAGGGGAGGGGAGGTGAACGGGAGGGGAGGGGAGGGGGAGGGGAGGGGAACGGGAGGGGAGGGGAGGGGAGGGGAACGGGAGGGGAGGGGAGGAGAGGGTGGGGGGAGGGAGGAGAGGATGGGGGTGAGGGGAGGAGAGGGTGGGGGGGAGGGGGAGGAGAGGGTGGGGGGGAGGGGAGGTGAGGGTGGGGGGGAGGGGAGGGAGAGGGTGGGGGGGAGGGGAGGTAGAGGGTGGGGGGAGGGGAGGAGAGGGTGGGGGGGAGGGGAGGAGAGGGTGAGGGGAAGGGGAGGAGAGGGTGGGGGGAGGGGAGGAGAGGGTGGGGGGGGAGGGGAGGAGAGGGTGGGGGGGAGGGGAGGAGAGGGTGGGGGGGGAGGGGAGGAGAGGGTGGGGGGGGAGGGGAGGAGAGGGTGGGGGGGAGGGGAGGGGAGGGGTGGGGGGAGGGGAGGGGAGGAGTGGGGGGGGAGGGGAGGAGTGGGGGGGGAGGGGAGGAGTGGGGGGGGGGAGGGGAGGAGTTGGGGGGGAGGGGAGAGTGGGGGGGGAGGGGGAGAAGAAGGGGGGAGGGGAGAAGAAGGGGGGAGGGGAGAAGAGGGGGATGGGGAGAAGAGGAGGGAGGGGGAGGAGGAGAGGGGAGAAGAGGAGGGAGGGGGAGGAGGCGAGGGGAGGGGGAGGAGGCGAGGGGGAGGGGAGAGGGGGAACGGCTAGCTTGGCAAGCGATAGCAGGATTTTTACTTTTATTTTTACCTCAATGAGGGCTATATATATAGTCCGTGCTTGGCGCCTTCAAGTTCAACATAAAGTTTTTTTATGAAAAATAATGCAGATGTATAACAATCCACCAATGCAAGTTCAGAAATGAATGCAGATCCTTTACTTTGCGATACAAACGCAATTCCCGCCATTTCCACTCACTATCAAGGCCTCCAGAGTGATCGCGCCTCTTCTTCCTCCTTCAACTTCGTCTCACTTCTTTCACTCAAAATGCACGAAATTCTGCCGCATGAAATTATGTAGAGGCCTCGTCGGGGGGATATAAGGTAGATAAGGAAGGCGTTGTAACAGAATCAAAATAAACGTAGAAGCACAAAAGGAAATTGGAGCTATTCTGGACCCACAGCTAAACCCAACAAACCATTGCAATACACCCTGAACGTCTATGCCGCCACAAACTACACCATGGAATTGCAGCTGGCGCGGTTTTTTTTAATCATTGATATTAAAATAAAACGTAGCCTAAAACCACCGGGATTTTATGCTGATTTCGAATCTGTGTCCAAAACTTTTCTCCGATGTGTAGTTCTTGAGTTTTAAGCGGACATCCAGACAGACACACACATACACACACAGACAGACACTCCTCCTTTATATATATATATATATATATATATATATATATAATATATATATATATATATATATATATATATTATATATATATATATATATATAGTACTATAATTCACCAAATGTCCGTCTGTCCATCTGTTCCCAGGTACCGCAAAAACGGCTGAACCGATCGCAACGAAATTTTGCGTGGGTAATCCTGGGATCCCCTGGAGTAAAATAGGCCATATTGTTTTTCCAATTTCCTATTTTTCCAATTTTCCAGTTTTTCCAAACACGATGGAATAATATTTACCGATATGAACAGTGATGTGGCTTTTATTGAAATTCTACAAATACTGTTTAGATTTTGATGAAAATGATGAACCTGCTGCGAATGCGGAAGTGGACAGATGACGGCAATGCACGGGTTTGATAATATCCCAATACAGCCGTCATTTTTTCAATCGTAATGTTAAATCGTTAAACGTTAATCGTGTTAATCGTTTGGTTGAAGTTGAAGTTGTTGAAGTTGAAGTTGAAGTATCAATTGATGATTGGAATTGAGTAAATACAAGTACGATTTTGAATTCGTAATTGTGTTCACCCAACCATACGGAACTTCACATCAGGATTTAAATATTTGTTTATGTCACAAAGGTTGTTAAAAGTTTATTTTTTATATTAATGTTATTAAATTTGTGATTGGAGTTGTGCTGTTTGGAATGAAAAAAGAGATATCTATTTCAAGTGAATGACGAAATGCCGTGACGGTTTCTACTTTCGAAACGTGAATTCGCGGATCGCCACATACAGATTCGCCATTGACTGGGTATGGAACAAACGTACCTGTTTGTTTGTGAACGGGTACGTTTTTCATGGACGTCCTTCACGAACTTGTTGTCCATGTCTGACGTGCGACTAAAGGTGTACAGTAATGTGGAATTTATTGGTTTCATGCTTTAGCATTCACCGTTTCTGCATTGTGTGTTTGCTTCTGGCCTCCCACCCGTGCGTAGCACGGGTACCTCACTAGTATATATAATTTGACAAGTGTGTGTTTATCTTCTATGCACAACTTAAGTCGCTGGAGCGAGTGAGTTGTAAACTGGTGGTGGGGGAAAAGGGAGGGGGAGGGGGAAAAGGGTGGGGGAGGGGAAAAGGGAGGGGGAGGGGGAGGGGAGAAGGGGAGGGGGTAGGGTGGAGGGGGAAGGGAGGGGGAGGGGAGGACGGAGGGGGGAGGGGGAAGGGGGAGGGAAGGGGAGGGCCAGTCAACAATGACGTTGCAGTTCTCATGGTCGGAGAGCAGCACAACAATCACGACATTGTCCTGAATCTTCGCAACAGCACGAAGCGGCTTTTGGAGACTCACCGATCCTGTGACGCCCTCCAGTACCGGCGTTCCCGGGTGGGGGAAGGGAGACCCGTACATTCCCAACCCGTACATTCACCCTCTCGACTCAAGCTCACTCGGACAAAAGCCTCGCACAAATTACACCGTGAAGGCCCAATGGCCATGTCTATGCCACAAATCAAGTACGTGAGCGAGTCGGGCGCACTGAATTGAAAATATATAGAACGCTCATACTCCGTGAAAAGTGAAGCCAACTGGCGGCGGGGATGGAACATCACGTGATCGCTCTGAGCGAATCAGCGCGCTGCTCTGCCACCGGTCAGAATCCGTGTATAATATTCCTCGCTGAAAAACAATCGATGTGAAACATGCTACTATCTATGCTAAATCATGCTAAATCATGCTAAATGCTAATCATGCTAAAATCTATGCTACTTGCTGTGAGTTTATGGCGGCAAGGAACATCACGTGATCGCGTCACGAACATCATTCGTGATCACGTCATCACGTGATCGTACTCGTTATCAATGAGCGCGAATGAGCGAATCAGCGCACTGCTCTGCCACCGATTCAGATTCCGTGTATAATATTCCTCGCTGAAAAAAAAAAGGATCTAAAGATGAAAGAAAAAAAAACCTATGTGGTGTGAATGGCAATGTTCCTCGCTGAAATGTGAAAAAACGCAATCGCTTTTCGCTCTGAAATACGTGCGAACGCGTAACTGAGTTAATGGCGGCAAGGAACATCATGTGATCGCTCTGATCGAATCAGCGCGCTGCTCTACCACCGGTCAGATTCCGTGCATAATATTCCTCGCTGAAATGCGCTGAGGTAAAAATATGGTAAAAAAATATTATGAAATAAATTTTTAGGTCGGCCATGTTCTTCCCAGGCTCAATGGCCATGTCTGTGCCAAATATCAAGTACATGAGCCTCTCCGTTTAGGAGTCTATCGGTAACATTACACACACACACACACACACACACACACACACACACACACACACACACACACACACACACACACACACACACACACACACACACACACACACAAACTGTGTTTTATATATATAGATATGTATGGAAGCTCTTCGGTGAAAAAAAGAAAAAATCAGACTCCCAGATGTGGGAGCCAAACTTGTGGTTAAAGTGGTCTTTGTATTCTGTTTGTACGCATGAGATGGAATTAACCCGTCCATAATGACAGATTATTTGCTATTCCTCAAAGCAGGGCAAAAGGTAATAGTACTCAAAAAGGTTCTTACTTCTTTTTGTCACCACATCTTAGAGGTACGCACAGGCCCGTGACTACGGGGGTGAGGGGGAATGGAGAGGATTTCCCCCCAAGTTATAATTCTGCCCCCTCCAGAATGTGACTGACCGAAGATAACAAAGGCAAGAATGAGAAAAATCCTTGAGCCTTTCGCATGGACTGAGGACAGACCATGGTCTCAGGTATAAAACCTAAACTTCATTAATCTGAGAGAGTACAATTGAATGTGATATTTCAGTGGTGTAAAATGCAAAACAGATCAAGGGTGGTGTATATTATGTTTTTGGAGGATTTTGGCTTTGCTTTTTATCATCGGAGTCCACATCTTACTATAATTCACCAAATGTCCATCCGTCTGTCTGTCCGTCCGTCTGTTCCCAGGTACCGCATAAACGGCTGAACCGATCGCAACGATATTTTGGGTGGGTAATCCTGGGATCTCCTGGAGTAAAATAGGCTATATTGTTGTTCCAATTTCAGCTTTGGTCTCCAGCATTCTCAGCTTTGGTCTCCCTCCTGACGTTATTTTCCCACACCTCTGGATACGCTTCGTTTTATTTCGACCTTTCTGGTTGTGACGTGAAACGCAATCGGTGGATAACTCATGACACCCAGGAACATGTTGTGCTTGCCGACTCCGTTCACATCACTTCGGGGTACACTCGACATTTTACCTCGGGGTACACTTGACATTTTACCTCTGGGTACACCGACACTATATCGTAAGCCTTATTCATATCATATCATATCATATCTTATTATAATAGAGCAAACGTATATGATTATGTAGTTATGTATGTTTGTTTATATGCGATGTAAACTTCTTCTTCTTCTTCAAATAAAATTAACACCCTCTTAATTATCCCTATTAATTACGTTTAGATGCTGAGACCCCTCAGACCTTTGATGACCCTTCAATTACACCAACCCTTAAGACCACCAAGACCCCTGAAGGCACAAAACACCCTGAAGACTACAAAGACCATTAAAGACCCAAAAGACCCAAAACACTCAGAAGACCACAAAGACCCTGAAGACCCAAAACACCCCGAAGACCTAAAACACCCCGAAGACCAAAAGACCCGGAAGACCCAAAATACTCCGAAGACCCAAAATACCCCAAAGACCCAAAAGACCCTGAAGACCCAAAACACCATGAAGACTACAAAGACCCTTAAAGACACTAAAGACCCAAAAGACCCCGAAGACCCAAAACACCCCAAGACCCAAAACACCCCAAAGACCCAAAACACCCCAAAGACCCAAAACACCCCAAAGACCCAAAACACCCCAAAGACCCAAAACACCCCAAAGACCCAAAACACCCCAAAGACCCAAAACACCCCAAAGACCCAAAACACCCCAAAGACCCAAAACACCCCAAAGACCCAAAACACCCCAAAGACCCAAAACACCCCAAAGACCCAAAACACCCCAAACACCCCAAAGACCCAAAACACCCCAAAGACCCAAAACACCCCAAAGACCCAAAACACCCCAAAGACCCAAAACACCCCAAAGACCCAAAACACCCCAAAGACCCAAAACACCCCAAAGACCCAAAACACCCCAAAGACCCAAAACACCCCAAAGACCCAAAACACCCCAAAGACCCAAAACACCCCAAAGACCCAAAACACCCCAAAGACCCAAAACACCCCAAAGACCCAAAACACCCCGAAGACCCAAAACACCCCGAAGACCCAAAACACCCCGAAGACCCAAAACACCCTGAAGACCCAAAACATCCCGAAGACCCAAAACACCCCGAAGACCCAAAACACCCCGAAGACCCAAAACACCCCAAAGACCAAAAACACCCTGGAGACTCAAAACACCCTGAAGGCTCAAAACACCCTGAAGACTACAAAGATGCTTAAATACCCTGAAGACCCAAAATACCCTGAAGACCCCAAAGACCCCAAAGACACCAAAGACCCAAAATACCCTTGATGGCCCTGAGGCTCAAAAATACCCTGAAGACCCAAATGTCCCCAAAGACCCAAAAGACCCCGAAGACTCAAAAGACCCAGATGAACCAAAAGACCCTTAAGACCCAAAATCCCCTGAAGACACTGAAGACCCAAAAGACTCCAAAGACCCAAAACACCCTGAAAACCCAAAAAACACTGAAGACCCCAAAGACCCTTGAGACCCTTAAGACCCTTAAGACCCTTGAGACCAAAAATACCCTTAAATACCCCGAAGAACCAAAATACCCCAAAGACTCTTAAAGACCCAGAGGAAACAAAAGACTCTTCAGACCCAAAAGCCCCTGAAGACAACGAAGACCCAAAATACCCCCGAAGACCCAAAATACCCCCAAAGACCCAAAATACCCCCAAAGACCCAAAACACCCCCAAAGACCCAAAACACCCCCAAAGACCCAAAACACCCCCAAAGACCCAAAACACCCCCAAAGACCCAAAACACCCCCAAAGACCCAAAACACCCCCAAAGACCCAAAACACCCTCAAAGACCCAAGACACCCCCAAAGACCCAAAACACTCCCAAAGACCCAAAACACCCTCAAAGACCCAAAACACCCCCAAAGACCCAACACACCCCCAAAGACCCAACACACCCCCAAAGACCCAAAACACCCCCAAAGACCCAAAACACCCCCAAAGACCCAAAACACCCCCAAAGACACAAAACACCCCCAAAGACCCAAAACACCCCCAAAGACACAAAACACCCCCAAAGACACAAAACACCCCCAAAGACCCAAAACACCCCCAAAGACCCAAAACACACCCAAAGACCCAAAACACCCCCAAAGACCCAAAACACCCCCAAAGACCCAAAACACCCTTAAAAGCCCAGAGGATCCAAAAGACTCTGAAGACCCAAATGGCCCTGAAGACCCAAAACCCCATGAAGATCTAAAAGACCCAAAAGACACAAAAAGACACCAAAATGGTCAAAGATGCCTATCGCTCTGAAACGACGTGTGGTGAGGTGTGCAGAGCACGCTGAGTCACACTAGTATCTTAAATGCATCAACTCTAGTATAAGGGGGTAGAATTTCATTTGCCTGGTTCCCTTCTCGCCTGTTCTCACAGAAAGTGTTCTCGCAGAAGCATCATTGTCTCCAGTTGTTTCGATGCGTTTTTAAAAAAGAAACACCCCCTCTTGAATTTCATTTGCCACCCCCTGGATGAGTTGTATGCAGAGTATACAGAGGGTGTTTTTTGAACCTGATCGAGGGGCCTGAGGGTGTCAGATGAGGCCTGAGGGTGTCAGTGGCATGTCAGCTGATCAAGTGTTTCTTGCTTGATCAGGTTCAAATAGTTATTCAACACAGTTGGTTAGAGGCACACAAACACAATTAAACAAACCCACATCTTAGTATAATTCACCAAATGTCTGTCTGTCTGTCTGTCTGTCTGTCTGTCTGTTCCCAGGTACTGCAAAAACGGCTGAACCGATCGCAACGAAATTTTGTGTGAGTAATCCTGGGACCCCCTGGAGTAAAACAGGCTATATTGTTTTTCCAATCTTTTTCCAATTTTTCAATTTTCCAGTTTTTCCAAACACGATGAAATAATATTTACCGATATGAACATTGACATGGCTTTTATTGAAATTCTTCAAATACTGTTTAGATTTTGATGAGAATTACGAACCTGCAGCGAATCCGGAAGTGGACAGATGACGGCAATGCGCGGGTTTGATCATATCCCAATAAACCGTCATTCAATTGTAATGTTAGCCTGGTGTTGGCTTAGCAGTTAGGGTGCCGGCTTGGGATCCTAGGATCCTGAGTTCGAATCCCGGTGGATCGCCGAATTAACACCAGGGGGGTTGACTGTCATCTGAGGTCGGCAAATTGAGTACCAGCTTGTTGGAATGAATGATCCCCGTGTGCACCCCGATTTAGAATAGGTACACCGTATCCCTGTGCATCGTAAGAGGCGACTAAGGGTTGGTGTCAGGAAGGGCATCCGGCCATAAAAACATTGCCTCAAACAGGGACCATGGTTGTCATGGGGCCCGCAAGGCTAACCCCTGCTCCAGCGGGAAAAATGGCCTTAAAACGATCATTCATTCATTCAATCGTAATGTTTTATCGTTAAACGTTAATCGTGTTAATCGTTTTGTTAAAGTATCAATTGATGATTGGAATTGAGTGAATACAATTACGATTTTGAATTCGTAATTGTGTTCACCCAGCCATACGGAACTTCACATCAGGATTTAAATATTTGTTTATGTCACAAATGTTGTTAAAGTTTATTTTTTATATTAATGTTATTAATATAAAATTTGGTTGGAGGCAATGTGCAAACTTTGGTTGTCGGCAATGTGCAAAATGTGGTTGGAGGCAACGTGCAAAATTTGGTTCAATAATGTTTTAAGTTGTTGAAGCGTATATAAATAAATAAACAAAAATAGTAAATACCAGGCTGGCAGGATGGCCTAGCCATTGACCTAAACGTGTGAACACTAATGTAAGCTCTTTAATGTAATTAATGTAAGCTCTTTAACCTGGGTTTGAATCCTGACATCCCAGTATGTAATAGGTAGGGTTATTCATCAATGTGTGTGCCGTCTCTCGGATAGATGCTACCTGTGGTGTACATGTCTGCATTTTTAAAATTCATTTTCTCAGCAACCGTTGGTCCGATTGAAACGAAATTTTACCATAGTTGTGTCTCCACCTGTAGAATAATTAAATTCATAATTGTGGCGTCATATGTCACGTGGTATGGCCACCATCTTGGAAAAACGTCACACCTCTATATATCCGAAACCGCTCAATGGAAAACACTGAAACATGGCTCATTGTCATGTACTCACCATTGGGGAATATGATATGTTAATGATGATGTTATTGGTGCCTTCATTATGACATCATAATTTGACATGGACAACACTTAGTCTGATCAGTTTGAAACTTATTGAGCGTGATCTACACAACAATTATGTTGGAGAATATAAATTTATGATGTCCTTGCACACGTGGTCTGGCAGCCATATTGGAACAAAGAAAGAAAAAAAACCTTCAAAAACAGAAGAGTTGGCTCGCACCAAGTTGACTGTACAGGGTAAGTATTCTACGAATACCATCTAGATTTTTTTTACCTCCGCCACCGCAGGTGGATGGAGGTTATGTTTTCACCCCTGTCTGTCTGTTTGTCTGTGTGTGAACAAAATATCTCAAAAAGTTGTGGACGGATTTGGACGAAATTGGGCAGAGATGTAGCGTATGTGACAAGGACGAAATTATATTATTAGGTTTTGGTGAAGATTCGGATCCGGCTAGTATAATCTTTTAAGTGATTCTTCGCCATTGAGAGATAGGGCCAAAAACGATACATGGCAACTATTTTTGAGGTCAACATAGGCGAAAAGGTCAACATAGGCCAAAGGTCAACCACTTCTTATCAAATTTCTAAAATCCTCAATTTTAATCGATTGACTTGAAATTTGAATAGGATTTACATATGGGCTAACTGAATTCAACCACCAACTATTTTTGAGATCAGCTTCGGCCAAAAGGTCAACATAGGCCAAAGGTCAACCACTTTTTTTGAATTTCTAAAATCCTCAATTTTCATCCGATTGACTTGAAATTTGAATACGATTTACATATCAGCTTACTGAATTCAACCACCAACTATTTTGAGATCAGCGTAGGCCAAAAGGTCAACATAGGCCAAAGGTCAACCACTTTTCTCAAATTTCTAAAATCCTCAATTTTCATCCGATCGACTTAAAATTTGAATCAGATTAACATATCAGCGAACTGAATTCAACCACCAACTATTTTTGAGATCAGCATAGGCCAAAAGGTCAACGTAGGCCAAAGGTCAACAACAATTTCAAATTTCTAAAATCCTTAATTTTCATCCGATTCACTTGAAATTTGAATGGGATTTACATATCAGCTAACTCAATTCAACCACCAACTATTTTTGAGATCAACATAGGTCAAAAGGTCAACATAGGCCAAAGGTCAACCACTTTTTTCAAATTTCTAAAATCCTCAATTTCTCTCCGATTGACTTGAAATTTGAATAGGATTTTCATATCAGCGAACTGAATTTAACCAACAGATATTTGTGAGATCAACATAGGCCAAAGGTCAACCATCTTTTTTTTCCAATTTCTAAAATCCTCAATTTTCATCTGATTGACTTCGAATTTGAATAGCATTTTCATTTCAGCTAACTGAATTCAACCACCAACTATTTTTTAGATCAGCATAGGCCAAAAGGTCAACATAGGTCAAAGCTCAACAACCATTTTAAAATTCTAAAATCCTCAATTTTCATCAGATTGACTTGAAAATTGAATGGGATTTATGAATCAGGTAACTGAATTCAACCAACAACTATTTTTGAGATCAGCTTCGGCCAAAAGGTCAACATAGGCCAAAGGTCAACCACTTTTTTCCAATTTATAAAATCCTCAATTTTCATCCAATTGACTTCGAAGTTGAATAGCATTTTCATTTCAGCTAACTGAATTCAACCCCCAACTATTTTTGAGGTCAACATAGGCGAAAAGGTCAACATAGGCCAAAAGTCAACTAGTTTTTTGAATTTCTGAAATCCTCAATTTTCATCCGATTGACTTGAAATTTTAAAAGGATTTACATAACGGCTGACTGAATTCAACCACCAACTATTTTTTGAGATCAGCATAGGCCAAAAGGTCAACATAGGCCAAAGGTCTACAACCATTTCAAAATTTTAAAATCCTCAATTTTCATCAGATTGACTTGAAAATTGAATGGGATTTACGAATCAGGTAACCAAATTCAACCAACAACTATTTTTGAGGTCAACATAAGTCACAAGATCAGCATAGGCCAAAGGTCAACGACTTTTATCAAATTTCTAAAATCCTCAATTTTCATCTGATTCACTTGAAATTTGAATGGGATTTACATATCAGCGAACTGAATTCAACCACCAACTATTTTGGAGATCAACATGGGCCAAAATGTCAACATAGACCAAAGGTCAACCACTTTTTTTCGAATTTCTAAAATCCTCAATTTTCATCCGATTGACCTGAAATCTGAATATGATTTGCATATCAGTTTACTGAAACCAACCATCAACTATTTTTGAGGTTAACATAGGCCAAAAGGTCAACATCAGGCAAATTTCTAAAATTGTCAATTTTTCATCCGATTAACTTCAACTTTGAAGACGATTTGCATATCAGGTCACTGAATTCTACCACAAATTATTTGTGAGGTCAAAAGGATGCTCTACTGAGTGCTGTTCTACTTTGTTCCGTTTTTCCAAGTGTCGCTCTCTGAGTGATTTTGCATTTGTTTGTTACTTTCCTTTTCCATTCAAAATTTCCACAGTGTGTTAAAAAGTCAGATATCGAATCGTAATGTTCTTAATATATGCGATTGTGGCATAAACGGTAAAATGCAACTTTGTTTGTGGACAAAAGTTATAAATGCCAAATTGTGGAACACGGAGATGTACAAGTCGTTATCCCCGAGTGTGTACATTGGGATCAAGTTGGCATGTTTGCGCCATTAAAGATGAAAAAGGAACCAGAGAAGCGCCGATGGAGTGATGGAGGTAGTCTAGTAGGAAGACTAGGTCCCCCTGCACCCCCCGGAGATATACTTCTAATCAGTGTTTCTAGATTGGAAAAAATGTGTCGAAAATGACTAGCTATGGCCCCAAGCTGAAAAAATGTCCCACATACCATTTTAATGCAAATTACTGCTGCCATTATCAAAAAAAGACTAGGTCCCCCTGCACCCCCCGGAGATATACTTCTAATCAGTGTTTCTAGATTGGAAAAAATGTGTAGAAAATGACTAGCTATGGCCCCAAGCTGAAAAAATGTCCCACATACCATTTTTATGCAAATTACTGCTGCCATTATCAAAAAAAGACTAGGTCCCCCTGCACCCCCCGGAGATATACTTCTAATCAGTGTTTCTAGATTGGAAAAAATGTGTAGAAAATGACTAGCTATGGCCCCAAGCTGAAAAAATGTCCCACATACCATTTTTATGCAAATTACTGCTGCCATTATCAAAAAAACGATTTTTGACATATCTCAGCCAATATTGCAGATAATTGAAAAATGAAGGTGTCTAGACCCATGTTTTGAAGGGCATAGATCATGATAGAACTATTCATAACATGATTACATGTGTCTATGGTATACTAGTATGCTAATTAGTGCTTTATTTACAAAATAATCACAGTTTTACGAAATAATAGACTCATATTAAGGTCCGTCTACACAGACGTTAACACAAAGTTTTATTTTTCTAAATACCCTGTGAAATTCACCGAATGCCCTGTGAAACCTGGGATTCTTCTCCAGCTTTTTCAAGGGCCCGACTTTTCCCTTCCCTTTGAAGGCACTGGTGCAGTCTTCTCCGCTGAACACATAGTACCCCAGGAGAGTGGCACAGTAGTCCTCTCCCAGGGATTCTGCCAGCTCAGAGACGTTGACAAGTTGGCGATGCTTCCCTGACCCTGTATCCAGGTACACCGTCAGCTTGATGTTGTGGGCATGGTGGAGCAGGATCAGGAGGATGTCTGTGTCCGGTGTTCTGACTACAGCGTTCTTGTATCCGATGGTAGCAGCATGATGGAGGTACAGAACCACCCTGGTATCAGTCTCTTCCTGGTTGCTGTAGATCGTGGGGAGTTCACGTACCTCGACCTGAAACACAAAAAGGCACCGCATTTCAATCACCAGTCACTGCCAGTTTCAGTATATCTCCGGGGGGTGCAGGGGGACCTAGTCTTTTTTTGATAATGGCAGCAGTAATTTGCATAAAAATGGTATGTGGGACATTTTTTCAGCTTGGGGCCATAGCTAGTCATTTTCTACACATTTTTTCCAATCTAGAAACACTGATTAGAAGTATATCTCCGGGGGGTGCAGGGGGACCTAGTCTTTTTTTGATAATGGCAGCAGTAATTTGCATAAAAATGGTATGTGGGACATTTTTTCAGCTTGGGGCCATAGCTAGTCATTTTCTACACATTTTTTCCAATCTAGAAACACTGATTAGAAGTATATCTCCGGGGGGTGCAGGGGGACCTAGTCTTCCTACTAGACTAAGGCGTTCAGTGGTTAAAACACACGAAAAGGAGGTGGTGGCTTCGTACCAGGAAGCTGCTGGGTGGGTGGTGCTGCGCAGGTGCATCAGTGAGCCACGCATTGAATTCGTACACACAGCCTTTGGTATATCGATCGCCTCCTTACACGCGGGAACCTGCCCCTTTCGGAAAAGCGAAGCAGGTGAGTCTGTCTACCTGCGCTGTGTCCACGCTTCACCTGTCGCGTTCCCATGTCGAGCCGGAGACGCGTTCCGCACCTCACGAAGGTCGCCTCGGCGGACGACAGCACCGTGGACGCCTCGGGCAGGCTCCGGAGCGGTGTCCATGTGCACGGGAATAACGAGGGCGGCTTGATCCAGAGATTCAGCGCCAACGGGCCGGAGCGAGGCCGTCGGGGCAGCCACGGCACGGGCGCCTTCCAGTTGTCATTCAAGGTACAACCCGGCTCGGCATTACCACCACTCCCTGCTTTTGCCACGCACGATAAACTTCAATAGGATGGGGGGAGGGAGGGGGTGTCGTGTACTCCTTCTGGGTCTTATTCGTCCCGACTTTGATTCCCTGCTATGGCGCTTCCGTCTTAAACTGCCTTTTGTGCAGATGCAGTGCAAAAAATGAGAGGGGCTGCATCATGGAGCACGCCTTCCTTCGGAGTGAAAATTAATTCCGATATCCCGTGTACTGATTGGAGCTGCATCATGGAGCACGCCTTCCTTCGGAGTGAAAATTAATTCCGATATCCCGTGTACTGAAGGGAGCTGCATCATGGAGCACGCCTTCGCAGTGAAAATTAATTCCGATATCCCGTGTACTGATTGGAGCTGCATCATGGAGCACGCCTTCCTTCGGAGTGAAATTAAATCCGATATGCCGAGGACTTAAATGAGTTTAAAAAATTTAAATCCTATTGCACCTTCCACACGAGTGCATACCTGTCGAACTCACAAATTACACACCAGGTCGACGTTTCTTACCAATAGCATTATTAAATGGGGGGACTCAGACAAAAAGTTTAATAATCATGAAATTGTTTTCTCAGATGTATGTAACAGTGGAATTATTCTAAAATGATATTGTTCCACTCTGAACACCTTTTGTTCACCACAAAAGCAGAGATGGACATTATGAATCGACCAATCTGGATGAAAGAGAAGAATATACAGAACTTAATCAAGGAACTTTTTCAAATGTGTAGCCTCGTTATTATGGGGTTAAAAACGAGGGGTGTGTGTGTATGTGTGTGTGTGTGTGTGTGTGTGTGTGTGTGTGTGTGTGTGTGTGTGTGTGTGTGTGTGTGTGTGTGTGTGTGTGTGTGTGTGTGTGTGTGTGTATATATATTTGTGTGTGTGTGTGTGTGTGTGTGTGTATATATATATATATATATTTGTGTGTGTGTTTGTGTTTAAACTTCATTCTTTTGAGCAGGCGGAATAAGAAGAGGACGACGTCTGAATGCGGATTTTCAGATGATTTCTAGTTTGACATTTTTATTACCAGCGACCGCCCATATTACTACGAGCACAACAACAAATTCTTGAATGAAAAAA
>NC_136263.1:81511440-81536440 GCF_964187855.1 Myxine glutinosa
GGCTGGGGTAATTTTGCAATTAAAAGCTGAGCTGAATTATAGTAGTCAATCTTCTATGGCCGCAAGTAAAAGCCGAATTGTAGTAGTAAATTCATTCAAAAAGAACCCGAGCAACGCCGGGTACGTTCGGCTCGTGTGTGTGTATATATATATATATATATATATATATATATATATATATATATATATATATATACACTGTGCACACCACCGGTCAAAAGTTTTAGAACACCTCAATTTTTCCAATTTTTATTGAAATTTACGCAGTTTAATGTCCAGTGAATAACTTGAAATGGTACAATGGTAAGCAGTAAACTGCTCGAGGTTAAAAAAAATTTAGGTTAGCAAAAACAGGAAAATAATGTAAATTGCACAGTTATATTGTAAAAAAAAAAAAGGCCTTCTTCAGGGAACAAGTAATGGATTAACAACTTACAGCTGTTCTGCAGCAATGTAAGTAAATTAAGCCTTGAAAGTTGATGCAATCAATTCCTACAGGTGTCCCAACCTCTGCTGATTACTTGATTACAAACCCCCTGTCTGTATAAAAGCAGTATTGGAACAGACTGTTATTACACCCTCTGAAGCATTATTTGGACAAAATTGCACTCCAGGAAGTAGTATATTGGAACCTGGAGGAAACTCTGACAGGAAGAGGTCTGGCAGACCCAAAGACCACAACAGAATCAGAAGACAAGTTTCTGAGAGTCAACAGCTTGCGTGATAGGCTTCTCACAGGACAACAGCTTCAAGCACAGCTTAACACTGGTCGAAGTAAGCAAGTCTCAGTTTCAACTGTGAAGAGAAGACTTCGAGCTGCAGGTTTGACAGGTTGAGTGGCAGTAAGAAAACCATTGCTAAGATGGGAAAATAAGAAAAAAAGGCTTGCCTGGGCCATGAAGCATCGCCAGTGGACTACTGAAGACTGGAAGAAGGTCTTGTGGACCGATGAATCAAAATTTGAAATATTTGGTTCATCAAGCAGGGTTTTTGTACGTCGTCGAGTCGGCGAAAGGAATTGTTCCTCATTGTGTGACACCAACTGTCAAACATGGAGGAGGAAGGGTGATGGTCTGGGGCTCTTTGGCTGGATCCAGAGTCGGCGACTTGCACAGAGTGACTGGAATCCTGAACCAAAAGGGCTACCACAGCATGTTGCAGCACCATGCAATACCCTCTGGTATACGCCTAGTTGGTCAGGGGTTCATCCTACAGCAAGATAATGACCCTAAACACACCTCCAGGCTATGTCACAACTACCTTCGAGGAAAAGAACAAGATGGTAGGCTTCAAATCATGGAATGGCCAGCACAGTCTCCACACCTAAACCCCATCGAGCTGGTTTTGGATGAACTGGACAGAAGGGTGAAAGCAAAGCAACCGACAAGTGCAACACATTTGTGGGAACTTCTGCAACAGTGTTGGGAAGAACTTCCCGAGCAATATTTGATTTCCATTATAGAAAGAATGCCACGAGTGTGTTCGGCGGTTATATTTGCAAAAGGTGGCTACTTTGCCGAGTCAAAAATTTAGATTAAATTTTGTTAACCCTTTGAGCATGGATGACGTCCAGTGTCGCAACGCGCGAAAAAGTTTTGTGTACGGATGACGTTACTACACGTCATCGACTATACCTATAAATAGATCGTCAGTATGTGGTTGCATTCTCGTTATGCCAAATTAATCCCGTACCGGGGGTATTTTTATCAAAAAAAATCCCGCACTCAAAGGGTTAAACAAAATGATTCTATGATTTCTTTTTTATCTGCAATTGTTTATTTGTTCTTTGTTTAATTTCAGAGTTCATTGAGACATTAAACTGCGTAAATTTCAATAAAAACTGGAAAAATTGAGGTGTTCTAAAACTTTTGACTGGTAGTGTATGTGTGTGTGTGTGTGTGTGTGTGTGTGTGTGTGTGTGTGTGTGTGTGTGTGTGTGTGTGTGTGTGTGTGTGTGTGTGTGTGTGTGTGTGTGCACGCGCACACACTCCATTACAAGCCATAGACCACGTGTTTAAAATAAAAATGTGCAGGTAGTTTGATCTGTGTAACCTGTTATGGGACTGACAAGTCCCATAAAGATCCGTGTTAAGCCCCGTGTCTTAATGGACACAATATTCTCTATAGGTGATTCTGTCTTGAATCTATGAGGCTGTTTGTCTGTCCATGGGTGTGGCTTCAAAAACAAATATCCACCATTTTGTTTCCTCGCAAAGCTTTGAGGCTGACATAGTTTTAGACTCGGTTTCAAAAAACGGGAAGAAAATTCGATGAAAGTTACCGTTTATAGATGAAAATGCATTTTCAAAGGCCTGTAACATAAAGTCCATTGAGACTCCCTTACGGCTTTATCTCGACTCTAATTCACCATCTGATTTCATTTTTCACAGTCGCTAACATGGTTTTAGACTCGGTTGCAAAAAACGGGAAGAAAATTCAATGAAAGTTAATGCATCACCGCCCAAATAACACACACGGGAATTTGCCAAGAGATATTTCTTCGTTCTTATTTTATAAGTTATCATCATCATTCATCATTATTATACAGAAGTAAAGGGAATCATGTTTAAACTTGCATTCATTCCATCGATGGGGTTTGTATATGTCCCACTACTTGATATAAATTGAACATAATTTATTGTGAGGCGTGCATGTTTGTTGGGAAATCAGGGTAACCTTAGATGAGAGAAGGACCAATGTTTGTCCAACCTGCTCTTAAATAATTGAAGTGCACATACACTTTAAATACGTTTATTTGAAATCTTTAATTAAAAAGACTAGCAACGGTACCCGCCCTACGGGCGGGGCTTCAATTGGGAGGCCCAGATGAAAAGGCTAAATATTAGAAATTGAAGGCTTTTTTTATTTTAAACGATTTATATAAACATCCGTTAAATCTCGATCAGTGCAGCCGTGCAGCGATCGGTGCAGCCGTTTGTGCAGCACCCGGGAAAATAATGTCATGCAGGAGCAAGTATCAGCAGGATGTGGCAGTGTGGGAGTACACGTTTCTGATTCTCCTTCATGCTGAAGTATCCCACCATTTCTCCAAGCATTCCGCTCTTCAGATCCGCCATGAGAGATTTAAGCTTGATTTTGAAGACGCATGCAGTTAGTCCTCCCGATGTCGTATGTACTCCCGATACGTGTTTCCTTCATTGTAAAAACTTCCAAATCAACAGTTAAAAGGATTTTGAGCCGATAGCTGTTACGGCTTTGGCAAGATCGATGGAGACAGTGATCTGTTAGCATTTCACCGCCCAAATAGCTATGTGGAATTCTTTCATGTGGAGATTAAACTAATCGTGTTCACAATCGCTATGTCGTATGTACTCCCGATACGTCTTTCCTTCAGTTGAAATTTGTTAGAATTCTCTCAAGCAGGGATTCAACCTGTGTCCTTATAAAAGGTCTTTGTCCGAGGTCACCAAGTTCGATCGGTGCAGCCGTGCAGCGATCAGTGCAGCCGTTTGTGCGCACCCGGGAAAACAACATCGTCACAATGAGAACAATGAACGTTATGCGAACGCGAATGTTATGCGTGAATCCAAACCTGAGAATGCTGAAGACTAAAGCTGAAATTGAGAAAACTAAATAGCCTATTTTACTCCTAGAGATCCCAGGATTATCCACCCAAAATATCGTTGAGATCGGTTCAGCAGTTTTTACGGTACCTTCAAACAGACAGACAGACAGACGGATGGACATTTGGTGAATTATAGTAAGATGTCATTTTGTTTGCTGTAACGAAAAGAGTAATTTTGGTTTTCGCTGGACTATGCACCGCCCATAGCTTTTTTCCCAGGGACTTTTCCATTTGACTTGTATTGTTTATATCGTCGGAATGTTTCATTCTTTAGACGTGGTCACAATGAAAATTTGCAATTATTAGGTACGCGGCACATTGGGAGAGCGGCGGAGCTTCGTTTTCCAAAGGCCGGTGCCGAACCTGCAGATGAGGTTGAGGTGTTCATGTTGTAACACATTGAATCTGGTTCGCTACTGTAGTTTGTGATGCTGTGCAGTCACGTGTTGCGGACGTTGTTTTGTCAGGTTATTGGTGCGAGTTGCTGTCGACGTCAGAATATGCTCCATATGTGTCGCGTGGATCCGAGCTGTCTTTAGCTCAAGGTTACGTAATGTGGGGCATGTGGGTGGTCATTCCTGTTTCATTATGTCAGCGCTGTCTCAATGAGTTGCATGAGGGTCATTTGTAACTGCCATTTTCAAAATGAATAAAATAATGAGGGAACAGAACGAGACCACCAATGAACATCGTGATCCTCTCCCCCGTGTGTGACCCACTCCCCTATGTGTGACCCACTCCCCACTGCCCCGTGTGTGACCCACTCGCCCTGTGTGACACACTCCCCCCTGTGTGACACACTCCCCCATGTGTGACACACTCCCCCATGTGTGACACACTCCCCCGTGTGTGACACACTCCCCCGTGTGTGACACACTCCCCCGTGTGTGACCCACTCCCCCGTGTGTGACCCACTCCCCCGTGTGTGACACACTCCCCCTGTGTGACACACTCCCCCTGTGTGACACACTCCCCCTGTGTGACACACTCCCCCATGTGTGACACACTCCCCCGTGTTTGACCCACTCCCCTGTGGGTGATCCACTCCCCGGTGCCGTGTGCGTGATGTGGGAGGGATGGGGGTGAGGACAGAGAGGATTTGAGCCCTTGAAGTCACATTTTACATTAGGTGTCATGAGACATTTCAAACTGCATTTCCCATGTGCAAGCACGTGCATTCACTTGTTATCAGAAGTAAATACATTGTGTGGATAACATCATTTGTGGATCTTATAAATTGCCAGTCACCATTTTGTAAAACGGAATGTGCAGCATCTAAATGAAGATGTCCAAATGTCACACACGTCCATGCCTGTGGGAATCCCACGGGTGCCCCCACTAGTTATTAATATTGAGCTAAATTCAACAAACGGACAATTCATGTACTGATATGAAAAAGATGTCTGATTTGATGAAAATTACACTGATTAGTATTAAAGAAGAGAATATTTCAAATAGTGCATTTCATTTTTGTTTCTTTATTTTGTCCTTTCTTCCTTGTTTTGATAACCTCTTTACACCTTGTAGGTAGTGAGATCTCTCTCTCTGTCTCTCTGTCTCTCTCTGTCTCTCTCTCTGTCTCTCTTTGTCTCTCTCTGTCTCTCTCTCTCTCCTTCATCATTGGCACCAAAAGGATGTCGACATAGATTGCTGGAATGCAATATTCCATACGGATTTTAAAAGGCATCTCTCGATGCAACAGTTGTCCACTCTAGGCTCGTTCACAGCACCCGTTGATGGCAGTGGGGTGAGGGGCAGACCAGCCTTGCTATGTTTCTACTGCCTCTCAGACCATATAACGACCTATCCAATGCACCTCTCTGGACAGCCCCTGGAAGAGTTGTAATCTCTGTAACTCCTTCAGTATCTATCTGCCATAACCTTACATGGGAGATACCTATCATCAAATTACCACGAAGGGCCAGTCGCCATCTGAGTATTCTCACGAGGGCTAAGGCATTGCTGAGCTGTACTAACCTCATTATGGATTACGAGGCTTTTATGCGGAGCTCCATGAACTACGCCTCCCTACTCTGGGCTGATGCTCCTATACTTCTCACCACACTCCCCTTCAGGCAGTAAAAAATCAAGCTTTCCACACCATTGGAATCTTAAGACAAGAGCCAGATTCACAAGGACTGTCACTCTCCCACTAGTGGCATGTTGGTGTGCTTTATATTTTATATACATGTGCACCTGGCCTCTCCTACGTTCGGCCTCTCCTACGCCCAGCCTCTCCTTTGCCAGCCTCTCCTACGCTTGGCCTCTCTTATGTCCAGCCTCTCCTATGCCAGCCTCTCCTACGCCTGGCTTCTCCTCTGCCTGGCCTCTCCTACGCCCAGCCTCCACAAGGCACTCTATTTCACACACGTTCAACAAGACACCCTCTACTGACCGTCTTCCCAAAGTCACATTCAAGGTAGTTGCCCATCTGCATTCACTCATCCCCTTGTTCTCCCAATTGTGAGATAGTCTCGATGTGTCCACTGTCTTATTGTCCTCACTTTGGTGTTTCTTATGCACTACCCATCTCACCCTAATGTGCTTATTTTAGCAAGAGAGGAAAAAGATGGATTGTGGAGGAAAGTGCAGTTGGTTAAAGGGAATGAAATGCTTCTGGTACTCCAGAGAAAAAAATAAAAGAAAAAATAACAAGGGATGAAATGTAAACTCCTTTGTTCCACACTTCTCCAATCTATAGAACCGCCTTCCAGAGGCCATGCTTTCCCACTCGTCCCTCCAAGGCTGCAAGCAGGTGTGCACCGTCATCTCCTGCCATCCTCCATCCTTACCCATGATCTTTATTACCCCCATTAACCCTTCCTAACCCAACCATCTCACTTAGTGATTTCAGAGTTTCTTCCCACCCTCTTCTACCCCTCTCTCTCTCTTTTCCTTCCTTTCCTATTTGTTTATTCCTTTGCTGGTTGTGCTCAATTGTTGCCCTGCTACCCTGCTCGTTTTTCCATGAGCCTTCCTCTCATGGAGGAAAAGAAAGGAGTGAAATGAGTAGCAAGCCTACATTGTGGACACATGAACAGAGGGTTACAGGAAGAATGTATGAATTACTGTGGTGTGAGGGAGGGGTGAAGGGCTGAATAAGTAACAGCAACAGAGGCAATCCTAACAGGCCACCAACATGGCTGCAATTAAAGGGCAACATAATTATTTGTGGAAGATGCCAATGATGGTGACAGCTTCGATTCCACCGCATGCAAGAGAGAAAGACGCGAAGTTGATACACTAGTCCATAAGGGTAAGTTGTGTTGTATTGAGGTTCAGACAAAGGCCTCGTAGACCATGACATGACAAGATTTTCCAGGATAGCTGGTCTGCAGCTGGTTTTGGAGGGCAGATTTGATATACAGTAAAAGCTTTCCACCAAAGCTCCCTTCAGACTGTGTATCCTCTGCCATACCTCAGTAAAGATTCAATGTTGATACTTATCTGGTCTACCAAGTATAGGCGACTTTGTTGATGGTGCGAACCAGACCTCTGTTGGACTTTTAGAACTCCTCCAGCATTTGATCAAGTAAATAGGTATTTGGGTTTGTAATATGACCCTTGTTGAGAGCTGACAATGGGACTGGCCTGCATCGAATGTCTCTGGCCAAATTCTGGTTCTTTCAAGTTCAAGGTCTGCTGTGAATTTGTTGCTGGGATAGGCAGCCTTGTGGAATTTCATAGAATCATCTGCAAAGAGGAAAAGAGGGATTTGTTATTGTGGGCACCGGATGTCATTAATGTTTTTGAGGAACGAAACTGAATACAACCAATGCTGCCTTGGGTACATCTTCCTCCTCTAGGAGAGGAGAGGGGATTAGAGGAAATACCATAATTACATACCTGAAGGAAGTTGTCGAGCCAGGAATGAAATTTGTATCTTATGCCACAGGCAGAAAGCTTTGTGAGCAGAGCAGGGCCAAACAGTGTGGAAGGCCATTGATATGTTAAGAGACGGGACTCCGATGTCATGTTTATAAGATACCATTGGTGAGAGAGAAGTAGATGGATAACCAATGTTGAGTTACTGGGACAGAATCCAAACTGATGATCAGAGATTAGGACATTGAAGAGGATGATAAACATGATGTCTGCTGCAATGATACATTCCATCACATGACTATCCTTGTAATTTGAAGGTTTACTCGCCTGGAGTTGGGTGTATCTGTCTTTGCACCTTTCATGAGTCTGGGAGTGACAATGGCACAGTCTTCCAAGCTGATTTAGAGCTGGGTTAAGGAGAAGGATAATAACTATAACAAAATGATTTATTCAATTTCATGTATGACGCCATGTAGAATTTCACCTGAATTACATTAAAGAAAATTAAACAGAAATATTGATCATTTTGATAAATAAAAAACATTTTGAATACACCATCATAAAACATATTATAAGGAAATGCAATTTGGATAATATTGTTGCGAATATGGAATTTGGCCTCCATATCCGCTTGTAAATATTCCCCTATTTTCTCCAATACTCCCCAACTTTCCCCAATCCCCCATTCCCTAGTCCCATTGCATGTAAATAACAATCAGTAGAGCCGACCTTCCCCTTATTCCCCCATTAAATGTCGTGCCCAGGTCCACCGCACCACACGTAGACAACTTTCGGACATCTTCCTAGTTATTCTTAATCTATGTCAGTTAAGGCCTCGTTTCCATTAATTATGACTCTTCGTTGCACCAGAATGTGATTATATGGCACCAGTAGTGAGTTTAGGACCTTCCCATACCTCCTCCCATCTTCTTCCCCAAACAACAACAACAACAACAACTACAGCTACAACAACAATAACAACAACTACAACAACAATTACAACAACAACAGAAGAGATGGCGGCGGAGCGGGGGAGGATGCGTCCTCACACCGGCTCGATTAGCTCCAGACCATGCGCTCCACGGGGTTACCCCGAAGGGGCTGGCTGTCAGCTCCTCGTCAGGGGCGGAGCCAGTAACCCCCCCCCGCACGCACCCAATGAGAAGCAACGTGCCGATTCCACGAGGCGGAGCTAACGAGCCGAGGGCGTGTCACTCCCCGCCGGATATACGCAGCCGCTTGCCGGACGTGAGGAGAGATGCGCCCCCAGCTTGAGACGACAAGACGCCACCTCGAGCGCTGAGAGACCTCCTGCATCTGTTGGGCCGCGCCATCCTGTCCCTGAGCACAAGGTGCACCTTGTGCTGGCCATCGAATACCCGCTTTCCTTGTCATCAATCCCCGTGTGAGTCAGTTTTTGTCCTGTTTCTCTGTGGTCTGTCGGGAATAATATAAGGTTGTGTCTAAGTGCCTGTCTTCCTATGATGTACCTCTCGTCCCTGTAATCTGACCTTCCGCACGAATATAACCTCCTCCGGAGGTCTTGAGAACTGAACCCCTGGTGTCGTATTGTGTCATTATAACCCAGCCGGGTGTCTTCTCTTTCCTATTGAGCCAGCGTAGCGCGGCTTCGTCGACGTTCGAGTACAATCGGGTAATTTGTGCGGACACGGCGGCCATTCCGCTCGGCCCACCTTAACATCAAAGTCGTGTCTGTAACAATTGGTGTCGGGAGTGAGATTCGAGGCCCGACCAAATTTTGAAAAAAAAAAACGAATAGAGGAAAAAAAAAAAAAATTTTGGTCAAAATTTGGAGCGGCCGAAATTTGTATTTGTTTTACGAAACTCGAATTTTGCAAGTCGCGCTATGGCGGATAAAGACAGCTGGGGTCCGGTAGGGGAGAGTGAAGCAGGGTCGATCCAGGACCAAAATGAGGGACAGGAGGAGAGCGAAGCAGTGAGGGCGGCAGGTTCGCAAAATAGCGCCGTCACGCACGAAGAAGCGGGCGCGCAAAATGGCGCCTCGCTGATCACCGCGCCAGCGACCGTGGCAGCGCCACCGGTGGATTTGAACTTGTTTTTCATACAAATGAAGGCCCTTATGGCCCAGAATAGGGAGGAAATGAGGGCTCAGAGTGAGCAAATGAGGGCTCAGAGTGAGCGATTGGAGGGCCAATTGGGGGTAATGGGAAACCAAATGGGGGTAATGGGAAACGAAATGGGGGTAATGAGGGACGAAGCGAGGGGTACCAGTGAGGGATTAGACAATAATTTTAAGGGATTAGACATGAAATTTGGGAAATTAGACGATAGATTAGGGGAAATACAGGAGGGGTTAACGGGGGTAGAAAACAGAATGGCCGCTCAAGAGAATCAAATGGAAGGGATGCAAAAAGGGTTAGAGGGGTTAGAAAACACCATGGAAGGCAAATTGAGGGACATGAGGGACCAAGCGGAAAGGGAAGTTAACCAAATGGGGCAGCAGATAGAGGGGGTCAGAATGGGGGTAGAAGCCAAACTGGATGCTCACAGGGAGGAAATGGAGCAGATGAGGGTGGCATCTGGGCAGGAGATGCAAGTGATGGGAGAGGAGATCAGAAGAGGAGTGAGTGAGGAGGTCGGAGGAGTGCGCGAGGAGGTGAGGCACTGTGAGGAGCACATGGAAAAGGAGGTGAGAAAGGGGACTGTAAAGTTACAAGGGGGCATAGAGGACCTGACGCAGGAGGTGGAGCAGCTGACGGTGGGACAGACGGAGTTAGTGGAGCAGGTTCAAAGGAACACTGCGGTATTAGGAGGTTTAAAGGCGACACAGAAAGAACTAAAAGATGACTTGGTAGCGACGAAGAGGGAATGTCAGATGGTACGTGAGGGACTGACAACGAGGTTGGACGAGGTGATAGAGGTAATGGAGACGAAGGACCGGCAGGTGAGGACGCACATGGAAACGGTCAAGGTAGCCTTGGAGGACGAGCTTGAGGAGACGTACCGGGGAATAAAAGAGGTGAGGCACAAATTAGAAGAAGTGGAAGAAGGGGTGAGCGAAATTAAGAAGCGACGGAGAGGGGATAACAAAGAGATAAAAGAGGAGATAAAAGAATTGGTCCAAAGTCTGTGTTTGGATCGTGATGTGCTCATTAACCGGATGAGGGATTCGCAGGTGATGGAGGAGAAGCGAAGAGGAAGAGGACCCGGTGTAAGTGGTGACCAATATGGTCGTGCGTATGATGCGCCAGGGGATTTAAGAAGCTTGGGGGTCGAGATGGACCCGGGTGTTCGTGAGAGGCCGTTGGTGAAGTGTGCGACAGGTCTGGTGTGCGAAAAAGGAGGTGTGCAAGAAAGTCCGACTCTGGGGTGTGTGAGGAAAAAGTGCGTGCCAAGGAGTGAGTGTGCTGGCGAGAGTGAGTCGGTCGTAGCGCGTGTGCGAGGGAGCACATGGAAGCGTGGTGTGGTGAGTGTTACAGAGGGTGTGACGGGAGAGTGTGCGCAGGAGTGTGCGCGAGAAAGGTGTGTGACGGACAGGTGCATGAGGAAAGAGTGCGCTGTCAGAAGTAAGGAAGAGTGTCCACCTGTGGTGAGTGTTACAGAGGGTGTAACGGGAGAGTGTGCGCGAGAAAGGTGTGTGACGGACAGGTGCATGGAGAAAGAGTGTGCTGTCAAGAGTAAGGGTGAGTGCGTTGTCACGAGTGGAGGTGAAAGTAGTGAGAGTGACAAGGAGCGTGAGTTGGTTGTGACAGGTGAGCGAGGATGTACACCTGGGATGGAAGGATGCACACCTGGAATGGTAGAGCGTGAGTGGGAATGCACGCTGGAGTTGGTGGTGAGGCACGTGGATGGGTGTGCGAATGAGGGCACACCTGTGATTGTCACAGAGGAGGTGACCGAGGAGGGGGCGCGAAGAGGTGTATTGGTGAGGTGTGCTACCAACGAGTGTGTGCCAAAGTGTTCGGTGGTCAGGTGTGTGACCAAGGCGGTGAGTGGAATGGGTGTACCTGGGTTTGTAAGGAACGGTACGAGGGGCATGGAAACGGCTGGATGTGTGAGCAAGGAACGGGCTGCGGGGTGTAAGCGTCCAGGTGAAGCATCGACGTTAGACGGGATAGAGTTTAGAACGACTTATAGTCGAATCGGGCCCTCGGTGCGTGCTGGGCCTCGCTTTGAACGGCCGCGTCCAGGCTCCACTAGGCGGAGCTGGCAGCCCGATAGGAAGGGTCGTTATGGCGACCACGTTTTGTTGAGACGTGCCGGCAGGTCGAGATCGGGACATTGGATGGCTCCACGCCGAGGTGATGCGTGGGATCTCGGCCCGGGTACGCCCCCGTCCCTGCCCCGAATGCCGGACGCATCCAGCCGCAGGCACAAAACAACCAGCATCCATTGCTTGGCTTTACGAAGCCGGGCTTTGGACAGGGATTGGCGCACCGAGAGGTATTAGTGAGTAGACTGGGTGATGAGGTTAGTGTTTTGGCCCCGAAATTAGAAAAAGGCGAAATTTGATGATTGGCAAAGGATTGGCAGAGTGATGATTGGTAATGGTACAGTGATTGGCAGATGATTGGCAAATTTTTAATTTGTTGAAATTTGATGTGCGAAATCGGTAGTGAGAGACCCCCGATGTGGTGGGATGGCAAATCCACCATCCTTCCCATGGGGGGGCAAAGGAGCAATAGCTTATGGGGTGTATGGCAGTGAAAACTAGCCCGGGAGGGTTAGGATATGGTGTGTAGGGATCTAGAGAAGATGACCTTAGGTAACGTTAAGGTTAGTTAGTGACTGATACCTGTAGTGGGGACGCAGGTAGATTAGTGTGGATGATAATGACGTGGGAGCGCAATAGTTTAAAGGGACGACTGGGAAGCGCGAGTTTCAGAAGGGAGTAGTTAGCTGAGATGATGCTGTGTGTGTGAGGATTGAACAAGTGTGATTGCACAGGTGTGCAACTGGACAGGTGTGTGGAGCAGTGTATGAGTAGTGAGTGTGTGGATCAGCGCGAATGCGCTTGGGGAGAGAAGGGTGCAGGTGGCACCAGGTGTGAGAGCACAGGTGTGCAGGTACAGGTGTGTGGAGAGAGTTGGAGTAAGTGGTACGGAGTGGTGTGCATGGTGCGAAGGTGTGGATGGGGGAAGAGTGGACCCCTTTCACGAGCACCCGGGGCGGGTAGTGTAAGTGTTAGGTAGAGGGTGCAGGTAAATTGTGGTTGGATATTGGCATTTGTGGTGCGGTTGCAGAATGGTGTTGTGAATGGGTGCATTAGTGTTGTGGAAATGGCTGGGCGTGTAGCCTGTTAGTGTGTGTAGTTGGTTGGGCACTCCACCACTGTGAGGATGTCGGCCAGGTGAGGCCGCAGGTGGGCTCTGGGAGCCGGTAGTTGTGAGTGGGTGCCTGAGGATCCCGGGTGTGGATCGGGCAGCCCAGTGCCAGAGAGGGCACGGAGTGGGGAGAGAGCCAGAGGGCCTTCCCCTGGTAGTTAGGTTAGGGTAAGGAGCAGGTAAGCTCGGAGGCAACTGCAGTGGTGGAGGTGTGCAGGTGGGTAGACCCACTGGGAGAGGTACACGTCGCAGCCCAGAAATTGTACGAGGGCACCGGGAGATGAATCGGGGGAGTGAGACCCCAAATTGAAGAGCACCACAGTTTGGCCAATGGGAATTGGTTTTTAGAACCCATAGCGTAAGAGGGCCAATGGTTTGGCCGGAGAAAGACCCCGGGTAGTGTAAAGTTGTTAAAGTCATTTAGGAGATAGTTAGGATTGATGAACCTGTCGCACCATACGCAGCCACTTGCCTGTGGTGATGATGATGACTCCACACCTGTGTTTTCTTTGTTTTGTGCAGGAAATGAAATTGCTGTGGATTTGTGAGACGCATCACGACGTGGATGAGACATTGGGGTGATTCCATCTCTCCCTCCCTAGGAGGGACTGATGATGAATTGGTAATGGCAAATTTTGATGTTGAGTTGAAAATGGCAAATTTTGATGAGAGTTGAAAATGGCAAATTTGATTGGTTAGGAGGGAGAGAAGACGAATTTGGTTTATGGGAGGAACGGGGAAGACAGTAGGGATGTTTGTCGATTTGTAAAGTAGATGTTTAGGGGTAGTGTTGTGTTTTGTGGATACAGTAAGGGGTAAGGGAGGGGCCATGTAGGTTACCTGGTGGGGGGGGGCGTACGATAGGAACGTACCTGTCTCACCTGGTTCCCATGTGCCCCCAGTGTGCATCATCTTGTATTGCGTGCACTTTTGCGCCCTTACCACCTTACTCACTTGTTTCTTCTTTTGTCTCCCACCTCCGAGGATCTGGCTTTGGGGTGGAGAGAGAGGAGAGAGAGGTGCTGGCTACGCAGTTGTGGGCCTGCACTTTCGCTGTTGGCTGCCTGGATCGATACACCATATGGACCGCAATGTTTGTGGCCACCCACAATGGACCGCAGCTCTTTTGCGGCCAAGCACCACCCGTGGAAGGACCTATGGGTCAACGTGGCACCTATGCCATAAAGGTGAACCACTGTTAATTAACACCAAGTGCACCACAAGAAGAGCAAGAGACACCTGCAGGGTTAGGGGTTGTCGAATTTATTTTTATTCCAATGAACAATGGTGACTGCACCGATTGGTGGTGGGGTGGTGCTTTTGATGCTGGGAAAGGGTGCTCTGCACGTTATTAAAGGCCGTCGGCCACAGAGCACTCGTGGGTTGGTGTATCGATGCTGGCAAGCGCGCTCTCTCTATGCATAACATCTGCATGTGTCCCTCCAAAAACAGGTCCTGGATCGTAGTGTAAATAGCAGCGTAGTCGTGTAAATAATGCTCCCTACCAGCTGTATGTGTAGTTTGAGAATTCTTTCCGGATTCGGTTATCCTGTGGGTGTGTTTCTGTGAGGAGAAGGGTGCAACGTCGCAGGGGGACATATTTACTCATTTGTGAATATCTGTAAAACTGTCGCACTCAGGGTAGAGTTAATAGTAGAGGGAACTACATTGCGTGCCACACTAAAGTAGGTAAAAATTTATCGGGTCGGGACGCCCCGAGGGTAGAGAAGGGTGCAATGTTGCGAATATGGAATTTGGCCTCCATATCCGCTTGTAAATATTCCCCTATTTTCTCCAATACTCCCCAACTTTCCCCAATCCCCCATTCCCTAGTCCCATTGCATGTAAATAACAATCAGTAGAGCCGACCTTCCCCTTATTCCCCCATTAAATGTCGTGCCCAGGTCCACCGCACCACACGTAGACAACTTTCGGACATCTTCCTAGTTATTCTTAATCTATGTCAGTTAAGGCCTCGTTTCCATTAATTATGACTCTTCGTTGCACCAGAATGTGATTATATGGCACCAGTAGTGAGTTTAGGACCTTCCCATACCTCCTCCCATCTTCTTCCCCAAACAACAACAACAACAACAACTACAGCTACAACAACAATAACAACAACTACAACAACAATTACAACAACAACAGAAGAGATGGCGGCGGAGCGGGGGAGGATGCGTCCTCACACCGGCTCGATTAGCTCCAGACCATGCGCTCCACGGGGTTACCCCGAAGGGGCTGGCTGTCAGCTCCTCGTCAGGGGCGGAGCCAGTAACCCCCCCCGCACGCACCCAATGAGAAGCAACGTGCCGATTCCACGAGGCGGAGCTAACGAGCCGAGGGCGTGTCACTCCCCGCCGGATATACGCAGCCGCTTGCCGGACGTGAGGAGAGATGCGCCCCCAGCTTGAGACGACAAGACGCCACCTCGAGCGCTGAGAGACCTCCTGCATCTGTTGGGCCGCGCCATCCTGTCCCTGAGCACAAGGTGCACCTTGTGCTGGCCATCGAATACCCGCTTTCCTTGTCATCAATCCCCGTGTGAGTCAGTTTTTGTCCTGTTTCTCTGTGGTCTGTCGGGAATAATATAAGGTTGTGTCTAAGTGCCTGTCTTCCTATGATGTACCTCTCGTCCCTGTAATCTGACCTTCCGCACGAATATAACCTCCTCCGGAGGTCTTGAGAACTGAACCCCTGGTGTCGTATTGTGTCATTATAACCCAGCCGGGTGTCTTCTCTTTCCTATTGAGCCAGCGTAGCGCGGCTTCGTCGACGTTCGAGTACAATCGGGTAATTTGTGCGGACACGGCGGCCATTCCGCTCGGCCCACCTTAACATCAAAGTCGTGTCTGTAACAATATATTTATAATAATGTGGCACCCATGGGAACCCACGGGCATAGACATCTATGACATTTGGACATCTTGAGTTAGATGCTGCACAAAGTTTTACAAAATGGGTTATGCCAAATAATCAGATCCAGAAATGATATAATCTACACAATTTGTTTACTTCACATAACATGTGAATACATGCCATGCACATGGGAAATACAGTTAGTAATGTGTAATTACACGTAATGTAAAATATGACTTCAAGACCTCAAATCTCCCCCAACACCCCTCTCATCACGCACACAGCACAGGGGTGAGGTTCTCACACAGGGGAGGGGAGGAGGAGGAGAAGGACGGGGAGGAGGAGGAGGAGAAGAAGGAGGGGCAGGGGAGAAGGGAGAGAGGGGGGGAGAATGACACTTCTACCATGACTTACTGTAAGAGGATTGACTTGATTGACTTGAGAGGGAATGGGGGGAGAACCCACCTTGACTGACTTACTTCTGTTGTTCATTTCTAAACTTGAAAGCATTGAATACAATTCCCTTTACATTTTAAAATTGACTAAAACAAAACGTTATTAATAAATATTGTATTCCATAGTTGGTCGACATATACAATTTATTATGTACAATTTTTTTTGAAGTATTGTTTAATTATATAGTTGAAAAAGAGTTAACTCACCTTAAATAAACTCTTTATATATACCCTGGGAATATGAAAAAATATAAATACTGCACATCACTGCTCAATCCCTAACTTCAGTTTTCAGTCGCTGTACGTTTACAAAGTAATAATAAATTACTAATTCCCTAGCAGGGAACCCTACTCTCCCTCATCTTCCCTCCTCTCCTCTCCATCCACGCTCTCCTTCCCTTCCTCCCTGTCCCGTCCCCCCCCAACAAGCCCCCCTCACCCTCTCTCTCTCCCATCACTCCTCTCCCCCTTTCTCCTTTCCCCCTTCCTCTCCCCTCCTCCATCCTCTCCTCCTGCTCCTCCTCCCCACCCCATCATCCACCCCCCCCTCTTTCCCCGTTCTTGCAGCATGTCCGACAAGGTACATTCAAAATGGATATTAGAATGCATTTTTGCCAATAAAACGACAATATTTATCTGATTTTCCTACCTTTTGCTTCAACTGAGTCTTAAACCAACTTAACGACCATGAAAAATGAAATCAGATGGTGAATTAGAGTCGAGATAAAGCTGTGAGGGATTCTGAATGGACTTTATGTTACAGGCCTTAATTTCACTTAAAATGCATTTTTGTCTAAAAACCCTATCTTTAGTCCAATTTTCTTCCCATTCTTTGCAACCGTGTCTAAAACTATCTTAACAACTATGAAAAATGAAATCGGATATCAAATTAGAGTTTAGATAAAGCCATGAAAGAGTCAAAGCATAAGCCTTATAAAATAAACTTTTGAGGCCTCTGAGCTATGCGGAGCAAACAAAATGGTGGTGATTTGATTTTGAAGCCCCACCCTGATTGGATGGACAGACGGACAGACAGACAGGAGGAGAGTATTGTAGTGTAGATTGGAGTTAAATAATTAAAGAACAACAATAAATAGCCTGGTGTTGGCTTAACGGTTAAGATGGCTGGCTTGAGATCTTCGGGTTTTGAGTAGAAGCCCCTGTCGAGACGTTAAATGACACCAGGTGGGTTGACTCAGCTTGTCATCCTTCTGAGGTCGGCAAAATGGTTACCTGGTAATGGGGGGCATTGCATCAGCGGCACGAGAAAATGATGCAGCCAGCAGCCATAGACTGCATATGAACCGCCACCACCACTAATAAATTTTCCCGAAACAACACAAGAATATGAAAAATATATCAACAATAAATAAAATTTAATAAAACGAAGGGATCAAATGGTGAAAGAAGAATAACAGGAGGGAAAAAAAGGAAGAATGATGAAACTATAAAGTAACAGCAGAAAAGAAACTCACAAACTTCTTCTTTTTCTTTTTTCTTTTTTTTTGTATACAAGATCGAGGCTCGTGTAAGAGCTAGAAAAGACAAGGTCTTTCATTTGCAAGATTGTATACAAGATCAAGATCAAGATATTTTGTATACAAGATCTTTCATTTGCAGCACAAGGATTTGTTTTATAATGAAACTCTGGGACTTTGGAGTTGGGGTCTTTCTGGAGTTATCGGTGCGGCAAAATTGTACAAATTGATTGGTAGCTTTATCTTACTATAATTCACCAAAATGTCCGTCCGTCTGTCTGTCTGTCTGTTCGAAGGTACCGTAAAAACTGCTGAACCGATCTCAACGATATTTTGGGTGGATAATCCTGGGATCTCCAGGAGTAAAATAGGCTATTTAGTTTTCCCAATTTCAGCTTTAGTCTCCAGCATTCTCAGGTTTGGACGCCCGCATAACATTCGCGTTCGCATAACGTTCATTGTTCTCATTGTGACGATGTTGTTTTCCCGGGTGCCGCACAAACGGCTGCACCGATCACTGCACAGCTGCACCGGTCGAACTCGGTGACCCCGGACAAAGACCTTTTATAATCACATGGGTTGAATCCCTGCTTGAGAGAATTCCATCCCCCTCGCCCCCTCGCCGCCATCACGGCCATCTCTCCAACTTACAATCCCACGAGATATGCGGAAAGGACGACCCAAAACCAATATAAACATCATTAAACATCATTCATATATAAACATCATTAAAAGTAAATAATGACCTCGGCCAAAGTTCAAACGACATTTAATCTCCACATGAGAGAATTCCACATCACTACAGTCACGTGAAAAAGTAAGTACACCCCATGTAAAGTTCACGAACGCTCTGATATGCATTGTTAGCTGTGAGACTTTATATAGACAGGTGTGTGCCTTTCCAAATCAAGTCCAATCAATTGAATTTACCACAGGTAATCAATATATATATATATATATATACAGTCACGTGGAAAAGTAAGTACACCCCATGTAAAGTTTTGACTTTTTCAACATATTTCAACATACAGCTATTTGATCTTCATTTCAACAATATTGACAGATAAAGGTGATATAACATAACAAATATCATGAAACATTTACATTTTGTAGTCCATTGTATCTATCTATAATTCCAGTAATCTCTGTTTGTACGTTTGTACGTTTGTTTGTCTGTGACCGCTGTTTCTCGACAACCACGGGTCCGATATACTTTAAACTTGCCAGGTATATTGCTGGGGACCCGAGGATGTGCCTTTTCAAGGTTTGAAATTAATCGGACAAGTACTTACCGAGCTATGGCGATTTAGCCGTTCGCCGTTCGCTTTGGCGTTGCGAATGGACCAAACCATTGCATGTAAATAGAGGGGGGGGGTTCTGTGGTCGTTGCGAATGGACCAAACCATTCATGTAAATAGAGGGGGGGGGGGTTCTGTGGTCGTTACTGCCACGTGGTTTCAAAGTTTTTTTTTGTTGTTGTTTGCACGCATGTTTTTTTGCACCCACGTACGGGCACGCCCTAGGATGTTTACACACACACACCCCTACACAAATTTTTTTTTTTTTTTTTTTTTGGCAAGGAACGGGCACCCACGTACGGGCACGTCCTAGCTTATATATAGTACGGGCATGCCCTAGTAATTTCAATAACCATAAATGCAAATTTCGCATGTGGAAAAAGTAAGTACACCCCTACATTTATCACGACTTCAAATACCTAAAATTAATATCGGGTGCACCAGCTCAGGTGCAAATGATTAGAACATCGTTGGAGAGGATCTTGGAGGAACCTGTCTTATTTAAACCTCAGGCATTTAGTTTGGTTTGCTCTTTGTTGTTGAAGTGTGCGGCGTCACCATGCCTAGATCAAAAGAGCTCTCTGAGGCCTTCAGAAAGAAGGTTATAGATGCCTACGAGTCTGGGAAGGGTTTACAAAGATCTCCAAACAATTTGAAATCAATCATTCAACTGTCCGGAAGATCATCTACAAGTAGAGAAGATTCCAAACAACTGCCAACTTGTTCAGGCCAGGCCGCCCCAGGAAGTCCATCCCGGAAGCAGACCTCAAGATGCTGAAAGAAGTCTCAAAGAACCCCAGAATGTCATCACAGGACCTACATGTAGCTCTTGCCACTGTTGAGGTCAAAGTGCACGAGTCTACCATTAGAAAGAGGCTGCAGAAATTTTATCTACATGGGAGGTGTGCCAGGAGGAAACCTTTGCTGTCCAGAAAGAACATCAGGGCAAGACCAAAGTTTGCCAATGAACACCGAGGCAAAGACCAGCACTTCTGGAACAATGTGCTCTGGACAGATGAGTCAAAGGTAGAGCTATTTGGCCACAGTACCAGAAGACATGTTTGGCGAAAACCAAAGACAGCATTTGACCACAAGAACCTGATACCAACTGTAAAGCATGGTGGTGGAAATATTATGGTTTGGGGCAGCTTTGCTGCATCAGGGCCTGGGCAGCTCACCATCATATAATCCACTATGAATTCTTCATTGTACCAGAGGGTGCTTGAGGATAATGTGAGGCCATCTGTTGGAAAGTTGAAGCTCAACCGAAGGTGGACCTTGTAACATGACAATGACCCTAAAAATACCAGTAAACCCACCAAGGAATGTCTGAAAAGAAAGAAATGGAGGGTTCTGGAATGGCCAAGTCAAAGCCCGGATCTAAATTCTATCGAGATGTTGTGGGGGGATTTGAAACGAGCTGTGCATGCAAGAAACCCCTCAAACATCGCACAGCTGAAATAATTCTGCATGGAGGAGTGGGCAAAAATTTCTCCCAGTCGATGCCAGAGACTGGTAGACAGTTATGAGAAACGCCTACTTGAGGTTGTTTCTGCCAAAGGGGGCAATACCACCTATTAGAGCCAAGGGTGTACTTACTTTTTCCACAGCCGAAATTTGCATTTATGTTTATTTAAATTATACAATGGACTACAAAATGTAAATGTTTCATGATATTTGTTATATTATATTGAAGTGTGGTGCTGCGCACACAACTTGCTTGCCAAAGAGGTAGGCCGCAACGCGTTTGTTAAAACCAAAAGAGTCTTTATTGTCAAAGCTCGAACTGCAGCACTGAGCGGGCTCGAGCTTAGAGCCCGCATATATGTGCCGAGGCCACGCCTAGTCCTCGGGCGTGGCCGCTCGGTCGAAGGGTGGGGCATGTGCCATCGGTCCCCACCTGGGCGCTCGCGCCACCTTCTGGTGCGTGGAATTATTGCCCCATGTGTCCGCCACACGCGCCCCCCCAGAATTCCCGCGCACCTGAAGGGTGAGTTTGCGGGGAAGCCAGATGACCCGGCCGAAACGCCCCCTGGTGATGGGTGCAGGGCTGGGGGGCAGTGGGCGGGTGGGGCTGAGGGGTGCCGGGGGTCCGACCGCCGGGGGGCGGCCTCGACGCGGAGGCTGAGCTGCTGGCGGGGGTGCCGGGGGTCCGACTGCCGGGGGGCGGACTCGATGTGGAGGCAGCGCTGCCGGCGGGGAGTAGTCCGGATCGAGGTGGGCCGGCTTGAGGCGGTCCACGGAAATGCCATCCGGGGCACCGCCGATGTCGACCGTGAAAAACTTGTCACCGGTCTCCAGCACGCGGAAGGGCCCATCGTACGGGGGCCGTAGCGGTGCCCGGTGGGCGTCATGCCGGATGAACACGTACTTTGCCGTGCGAAGCTCCGGGGCGACGTGGGAAGGCGGGCAACCGTGGTGTGCCATTGGCACTGGGGCGAACCTCCGGGCGGTCTCCTGAATGGCGGAGCGCTGTTGCGCGGGGCATGTGCCATCGGTCCCCGCCTGGGCGCTCGCGCCACCTTCTGGTGTGCGGAATTATTGCCCCATGTGTCCGCCACAATATCACCTTTATCTGTCAATATTGTTGAAATGAAGATCAAATAGCTGTATGTTGAAATATGTTGAAAAAGTCAAAATTTACATGGGGTGTACTTACTTTTTCACGTGACTGTATTTGGGCGGTGCATACGCTAATAGATCACTGTCTCCATCGATCTTGCCAAGGCCGTAACACCTATCGGCTCAAAATCATTTTAACTGTTGATTTGGTAGTTTTTACAATGAAGGAAACACATATCAGGAGTACATCGGGAGGACTAACTGCACGCATCTTCAGTATCAAGCTTAAATCTGTCATGGCGGATCTGAAGAGCGGAATGCTTGGAGAAGTGGTGGGCTACTTCGGTATGAAGGGGGATCAGAAACATGGACTCCCACACTGCCACATCCTGCTGATACTTGCTCCCGCATGACGTTATTTTCCTGGGTGCCGCACAAACGGCTGCACCGATCGAGATTTAATGGATGCTTATATGAATCGTTTAAAAGGAAAACAGCCTTCAATTTCTGATATTTAGCCTTTTCATTTGGGGCTCCCAATTGATGCCCCACCCGCAGGGCGGGTATCGTTGCTAGTTACTATTATTTTCCATTAACACAATGTAGACTGACTTTGTGCATTCTTCGAAACCATGGAGTGAGTACTGAAATAAAACTTGCTGGCACATTGCATATCTGCATCTCAATACAATGTGAACTAGAGCGGCACTCAGTAAAGAGCATACCTCCGCCTGGTTGGCTATATCACTCAATAGTAAAGAATCACTTAAAAAATTCTACTAGTTGGATCCGGATCCGGATCTTCACCAAAATTGAATCGATTCTTCCTTGTCAGACACCGAACCGGTCCAACAAGTTTCGTCCAAATCCATCCATAACTTTTTAAGATATCCTGCTATGTATCGGTTTTGGCCCTATCTCCCAATGCTGAAGAATCACTTTAAAAATTCTACTAGCCAGATCCGATTCCGGATATTCACCAAAATCTAATCACTTAGTCGTTGTCACACACGCTACATCTCCACCAAATTTCGTCCGAATCTGTCCACAACTTTTTGAGATATTTCGTTCACAAACAGACAAACAAACAGACAGACAGACAGACAGGGGTGAAAACATATCCTCCATCCACCTTTGGTGGCGGAGGTAATGGAGAGCACGTTTTAAAACTTTTTAAATGCGGGCAGGTGTTGTTTATTAGGTTAAAAAAACCGAATTTCACCAAAATACCTCCATCTTCACCAAAATTATGGAGAAAAAATAGTGAGCAAGTCTTGGGTCGGTAAACCATGACATTTCAAGATAGCAACATGTGGAGTTTCCAAATCGTACATTTTAAACATTTTCCACTTGAGATAAAGAAAATAAAAAGACAGAAGTGAAAGTATCAGAGCAGGATTTGTGAGCACGAGGATTGCTGACATCTCTTGCCTTTTCTTACTTTGCTCAATTATACTTCCTCCTACAATTCCTTTTTACTTCTCCCCCCACCCAGCTCCATTTTATGCCTTGCCCTCCAATAAAAAATAGTCTCAAGCAACAAATCTGAGTTCCAGATTTATTTTTTCAACCATCTTCTTCCAGTAACAGTAAGGAATGTATTCTTTTGTCTCATCCTGTTGTTGTTCTATTCAAAAGCAAGATGGTGATTGTGTTTGGCAATGGGAAATTATGGTAGCGATTTGATTTGGGAATTGGAGCATGTTCCTGCAGTATGTTGACCCGAGGTCACATGACCTCCTTTTCAGTTTTGAGTCTTTTATTCGCAGACCACAGGGCATTGTTGTTTACCTTCGACCATGCAGGTGATGCTCATTGGGGACTCTGGCGTGGGCAAAACCTGCTTCCTCATGAGATTCAAGGATGGCGCTTTCCTTGCGGGCAACTACATTGCTACAGTCGGCATTGACTTTAAGGTCCTGTCCTGGTAATCATTGTCTTTGCCCCTCTCCCCCTACATTTAAACTCTAAATCTGTGCTGTCAAAGTCTGGTGTTGATGTAATATTTTGCAATTCCATATGTGACTATTGGCCTGTATTTGTGATTGTTGCTACAAGATGGGCTGACAGGATGGCCTTGAGGTGCACACACTCACCTCCAGCCTGGGTTTAAATCCCGACTCGGCTATAAACTCTCATCCTGGTGTTTCACAGGTTGATTCATCAATGTGTGTGCCGCCCCTCGGATGGACTTTAAACGGGGGTCCCACCTGCCAGCATTCGTTTGTGGATGTAAAACAATCCCATGGTGTCCTTCGTGGGGAGTAGGAGAGCTTTTGCCGGCACCATGGCCAAATTCCAAATTCCTACCCCAACCAGGAGAAGGAATTACATTAGTGACACATCTGCGCCCTCAGCCAATGATGCTACCCCACAGCTTTGTGCTGCTTACGAACAACGAATAATTTGTACTACAATAAACCCTTTTCTGAGCCAATGTTGCACATTCCTTTGCTTTCCAAAACATCATTGCCACTCATGGAATATTCATGAGCATTCATGTAGGAATCTGTTTGGTGAAAACGGTTGCTGCCCTGTATCATCAGCTCCAGCACATTTGCTGTGGGCAATGAGCTCTTCTAACCTCAAGCACAATTTAAGCTCCATTATAGTTTCTACTACAAGTCATTGTGGTGTTGTTGCATTGCTGGATGCATTTCTAACAGTGTGCATTGTGTCCGCATTCTTACATTGCAGAATAAAATTGTGCTGGTGGATGACACAAAAGTGAGGCTACAGGTACGTTTATGGAATGTGTAACTTTACCATTAAAAAAGAGAATCTACCTTTGCAATGTCTATGGTAAGCACTTCCTTTCATCCTGCGTGATTGCCCTATCAGGGTGTTCACAGATGACGTATGCCGCATCAAAAAAAAAATTCTTTTATTTTTTTTGTGTACAAGATCGAGGCTCGTGTAAGAGCTAACATCAATCACAAAAAAACCCAACAAACGGACACACAAAACATACAATAAAGAGACAAGATGGGGAGAGAGAGGGAAGCACACAAATACAACAGCAGAGAACAGGGACAACGGGAGATCTGTGGGAGGGAGAGGGCTTGGGGGGAGGAGGCTTTGGAAGGCGGGGGAGCGGGGGGGGGTGTGGGAGAGGTATAAAACACATGGACACTGCTAGAACTTCCAGGAAAGAAGTTGGTATTTCAAAAAAAAGTGGATCTGGGGTGAATTAACGGGGGTAGAAGAGATCAAGGTTTTGGATGGGGGAAGACAAGAATTATTATTTTTTTTTTTTTGTATACTGAATCGAGGCTCGTGAAAGAGCTAAGATGGTGGTGAACAGCTGTTTTAAAGACCTGGAGGGAGGAGTGGGATTGAAGAGAGTGAAGGAGTTTGTTCCAGGGACGGGAGAAAAGAGGAATGAAGGAATGAAGGTGAGCAGAGTCTTGATTTTGGCTGGAAACGTTATCTGAGTGGCTTTTTTGTACATTGGCAACTGGCAACTTTTGGCTCTGAAATTTGGCATCTCCTGATGCTATTGGCTATCTTACCTGAAAATTAACTTGCAACTGTTGCCGTCGCAACATCATATGTAAGAAGATGGAGATGTTCACTATTTTACCAAATATCATGGAACACTTTCTGGTTGTGAAAATCGCCCACACACTGA
>NC_136263.1:81541440-81648393 GCF_964187855.1 Myxine glutinosa
TTATTGTTCACCATTAAATGAAAAAAAATATACATTTTGGTTATCATCACCCAGTTAACCTTCACTCGTGGTCACTTCAAATTATTTTTTCTTGTAAAACTTATTAGCCATTTCCCCACACAGAGGAAGACGATTGTGTGTCTATCTGTCGAGGGTATAACGTTTTTACCATTTGAGATTTTGTCATCAAATTTTCAACAAAGCTTTATAATGTAAATGTGAAGAAAATAATTAATGAAATGTACAATTTTTTTTAGCTGTTCATTTTTATTTGTGAAGTGAAGTGAAGGTAAGCAGAGATTCTTGGTTATGGAAGTTTCACTAGAAGATGGTTGTTGGCAGAACTTGTGTGTCCTGCAGGAATATTTGGGGGACAGAGCACAGACAGAGCAGGGGGTGCAAGGACGGAGAGGAGTCGGTATAAGACGGAAAGACCACCAACCTGCCTGCGGTGAGAGAGAAAGGCCCTCAGAATCAGGTTAATCGCGGGAGATTCCAATGATTCTGAAAGCTTTGGTTTCAACAGCGTGAAGCCGAGCAAGGTGTGAGGCAGGAGCACCAGCCCAGAGGGGGGAACAGTATTCCATTGAGCTGCGGATGAAAGCCTTGTAAGTGGAGAGGAGCTCAGGTGTGCCAAGGAAGGACTTCGCACGACGGAGGATGCCCAGTCCGCGACTGGCTTTGGAGGCCAGATTTGAAATGTGGTTTTCCCAGGAAAGATCATGGCAAATAGTGAGACCCAAAAGCTTGAGTGACAGAACTTCTTTGAGAAAATTGTTGAGAAAGTATATGGGAGGGTTGTCCAGACGGTCTTTTCGGAGAGACAAAGTGAGAGTGTGCGATTTGTCAGGATTATGCAAAAGGAAAGTGTACCTGCATCCATTTTTTAACCACGGTTGTTATCTTTATCCTGGTTATCTTCCATGGAAGGAAACGTTATCAGTATTGCATCATTATTAAGCCATCGCTGTAAATTAAGCCTGAAAATCTTTTCACAGCTAAGAATTTACATATGACCGTACAATTGAAATGATGGGTGCACAAATCTGTTTAGTGTTCATCGCCTCTTTTGCTTTGCCTTTTGTACGGTAACTTTATACTGTCCTTCATTTTGTCCATTGTAAACTTTAAAATGTATTTTCCCTGACACTTTATAGTTTCTACAGTCCAGCATGATGAACAATGTTGGAAAGGCATTAATCTGATAAATTACTCTCTCGTGAGGAATATTCCATTAACCTGACCTCAAAAGCTGATCGTGAAGGAGATATGCAATTGGGAAGTTACAAACTCAGGAGCATCTGTGATCATATATTAGGTGAGAAGAGGAAAACGGTCATCTCTTCTATCTTTTGAAAAGTGTCGGCCATTGGGTGCCAATACCTTGGCAAAGTTCCAAATTCTTGTTGTGATCGAGGGTCGCTTTTGGCAGTACCTGCGGTGGAGTAACATCCTGTGTAGGGTAACAAATCAGTTATGGAAATGTTTATGACCAGTTGTTGGCTGTCTCTAAACCTTCTGGCTGGCACGAGGGATAATATAACAAGCAGTGTACTGTATATCTTCATGGAGAATTGCCTCTGATATTGTCTGGAGGCAAGGTTGCATTTTTTTTCTTTTTGTCCCTGAACTCTGGAAGTACAAACAAAGGCAGCCAAAGTGGACATGGTCGTATCATGCAAATACCAATTTTACTCGTCGGACATCTTTTTATTCCACATGTAAATCGAGGTCCAACTATTGGTACATCTCAAAAGTCCCTGAGTATGGCATTTTAGATAAAGTGCAGGCGTGACTTAGGCTAATGAGTACACAGCGTTCAAAAATAGGCAAGCCGCACAATAAATTTGCAGCAGTCGTGTGGCAGTCAATAAGACAGAATCCACTACAAAATGTCACTGAAATGGGTCAACAGGTACAGAGTACAGAGTTTTTACCAAAATGCTTTTAGATTTCAAATAAAAACGTTTGGATTGGGGTGCAAATCTCGAGTTATAATCCCACAACACAGGCAGCAACATTCCACATTCCAAATGTCCACATTTCAAAGGCTTATTAACCTCAAGTTTTGAAGTCGTGAATAATGCTGTTTCATCCAAACAGGTTTTGATCTGAAAATCCTCTTGTGCTTCTGTTTATTGGGTGGAGAGGATTTACTGCTTTGAAATTCTCCACATTAGTGCCCTGGTCTATTTGATCCTTTTGTTTCGATATAGAAGGCTGTCATTCTCTCTCATAAGATCCATCTTCGGTGCAGCTAATCTATAAAATAAACCTCTTTTGAGCCTCCGGTCTGTGCCTTAATGCCTTGATTGGCGGTTTCTATATTTTGCGCAAAAGTCAGCTTGTACACAGTATAAGTTCCAATGTTAATCCCACATATATATTTTTTTAAATATATATATATATATTATATATATTATATATATATATATATATATATATATTATATATATATATATATATATATATATATATATATATATATATATATATATATATATATATATATATATATATATATATATATATACAGTGAAACCTTGACTTACGAGTGCACCAACTTACGAGTTTTCCGAGATACGAGCCGTCGCTCGGTCGAATTTTTGCTTTGTGATGCGAGCCGAGATCTGAGTTACGAGCGAGCGAGCTTGGATATAAAACATGTAATCGTCGAAAAACATGAGCGAGGTGTGCGTGTTGTCGACTTGGCGAGGCAGTACGATCGTAGTACTTCTACGATATGTACGATTTTGAAGCAGAAGCAGTCGATAAAGGCTATAACGCCAGCCAAGCGCGTTAAGATTATTTCAAAGCTCCGGACCTCTGTCCATGAAGAGATGGAGAAGTTGATGTTTGTGTGGTTGACGGAGAAGCAGCTCGCAGGAGATACCGTGACCGAGAGCATCATCTGTGAGAAGGCACGAGACATTTACGGGGATTTGGTGCTGCAGACGGCGGGAACATCAACGGACGAGGCATCGGAAGAGTCATTCAAAGCCAGTCGGGGATGGTTTGATAATTTTAAGAAGAGGACCGGCATTCACTCCGTCGTCAGGCATGGTGAGGCAGCAAGCTCGGATGTGAAGGCAGCTGAAGATTTTATTATAACTTTTGCCGAACTGATAGAAGCCGAAGGATACATCCCCCAGCAAATCTTCAACTGTGACGAGACAGGGCTCTTCTGGAAAAAGATGCCGAGGAGGACGTATATAACGGCAGAGGAGAAGAGCATGCCAGGCCACAACATGTTCAGAGTGCCGGCGATAGCTCGCCTTCTCTTTGTGGAAGACACGGTGAGATCCTTAACATCCAACAACTAAAGGGACGCAAACGGGGCGCCCAGTTTAGCGGTACACACATTGATGAATCACCCTGCCTGTGAAACACCGACATGACAGGTTATAGCTGGGTCGGGATTCAAACCCAGGCTGGACAGTTTAGAGTCAAGTGTGCGTACCTCCAGTCCAGGCCATCCTGCCAACTTGTATGCTGCATACAGGTGAAATATAAAGCGCGAGATATTTATATATATATATTTCAAAAAAAATTGGTGTGGTTTTTGGGGGGCTGGAACAGATTAATAGCATTTCAATTCATTTTAATGGGGAAATTTAATTTGAGAAACGAGCAAATTGAGTTACGAGCTCGGTCACAGAACGAATTAAACTCGTAAGTCAAGGTTTCACTGTATATATATTGTTGCGGATTCGGGGGTCGGCGCTCCCCTTATCAAGGGGGGGATAATCCCCTTGTCTTTTAAGCTGGCCGTCCCCCAATCCTGGAAATTATGACGCTCCTCCCGGTTGGAATTAGCTAGGGTGATTTGTCAATGAAGTCCCAAATACCTACGTACTAACCGCGAGCAGGGAAATAACTCCCGCTCGAACCACGGACAAGATGGAAATTGCCGAGCGGTTAGCAATCCGCGGCCCGAGCCATTAACAATAAAACTAAACCCGATCCTGAGCAGTTCCTATCGTGCCACAGGTATTCAATTGAGAAAAGAAACAAATGATCAAATGAGAGGAAATCAGAGTAAGGGAAGAACAAAGAGTGGGTTTATTAACTATATACAAAAACCCAAAATAAGAGGAAATGAAAGCAATATACAGACTACAGAGCAAAAGGACACAGGGCAAGCTTAACTATACAGTCTTACTTACAACCCCGGACAAACAGACAGACTTACACGGGAGGGTAGTGGTAGGAGGAGAAGGTCCAAGCAGATGGTTCCAGGCTCCGGGTCCGCGGTGAAGAATGGCAAACAGCTGGTGTCGTTGGCGCACGACCGGACCTTATAGATATAGCGGGGGACTGGAATGCGGCGTATGTAATATGCGTGCCAACTCTCTCTCTCTCAACGTTCATCTCAGAGGGTACCCTCGCGCAGATCTCGTTACAATAATCAAGGAGTCCGTGGCGCCGTTCTCTCCCAATGGAGCTCCCCTCGCGGTCGTGAAAGCAGTCCTCACGCTTGCGCTTATATAACGCGCTTCAATATCACTCCACGCTCTGCCAGGCCATGCCCGTCGGTCAGATTACATCAGCCCTGGTTGGCTGGTGGGGGCTTACCGGCCACGCCCTGATGGTGAGTTGACGTGGCCACACCTCGTTCTTGGCGCTCCACCCTCTTCTTCTCCAAGCTTGACCGCGTGCGTAATGGCAATTGGAGTGAGCGCTGAGGCGGCTGCGGCTGGCGGAGGCGCGTAATACAATTTGAGAGAGAGGCTGGCAAAATGGACGGATGGGGCCTATCTTATTTAATTCATACAATGCAGATGCAACTATTGGGAACACACCCTTATCTGAAACACATATTAAGGAAATAACTAAAGTCCTATGGTGTCCTACATGTGGCATATGGACTAACTACGGGTGCGACCTTTGACCTTATTAAATGATGGAATATTTACAAGAGTTATTATTTACAAGTATTTACAAGTGAGGGGTTCTCAAAACCGCAACTATATATATATATATATATATATATATATATATATATATATATATATATATATATATATATATATATATATATATAATAGAATTATATATGTATAGCACTTCCACATACACTTACATACACATACACATATATACACATATCCGGGGTCTGCCTAGCAGGCATGTAAGACATCGGCCATTATAAAAGCTTACAGTGTTAGTGTGAGAAATTTCTGGGGGTATTCCGGAGACTCAATAGATCAGTGTCTGTCACCGCGTAAGTGATGAGGTCCGTGGGTTCGAGTCCCGGGTTGTCAATTTTTTTCACCCAAGCCACATGCAGGAATTTATTCCTGTTTATTAAATGTGTATATATATATATATATATATATATATATACATATACGTATATATATACGTATATATATATATATATATATATATATATATATATATATATATATATATATATATATATATATATATATATATATATATATATATATATTCATTCACATTCCTATCTATTTTATAGATAAACTGCACCGAAGATATATACATTTCCCTTTTTAAGGTGATTTTCCCTGTTAGAGCGGGGGTTAGCCTTGAGGGCCCCATGACAATCATCATTGGTTCCCTTTTTGTGGCAATGTTTTTATGGCCGGAAGCCCTTCCTGACGCCAACCCTCTATTCGCCTCTTACGACATCCAGGGATAAGGTGCACCTATTCAAAACCAGGGCACACACCGGCACATTCATCCCAACAAGCTGGTATTCAATTTGCCAACCTCGGAAAGATGACAGGCTGAGTCAACCCCTCTGGCGTTAATTCAACGATCGCCGAGATTCGAACTCAGGATCCTAGGACACCAAGCCAACACCCTAACCGCAAATATTTACAATTATATATATATATATATATATATATATTATATATACTAGCAACGGTACCTGCCCTATGGGTGGGGCTTAAATTGGGAAGCCCAAATGAAGAGGCAAAATATCAGAAATTGAAGGCTTTTTTATTTTAAACGATTCATATAAACATCCGTTGAATCATATCACACGCAAATCATCAAAATCTAAACAGTACATGGCGCACATTTTGAAAAAAGATTGAATTCTGCAAAACGGAAGCAGCCGCTACACGTCTTTCTCAGTCGCACGTTTATGTGTGAAGAGTGTGCACCGAATCTGTAACACGGAAGCGGCCACTACACCTGTTTCTCAGTCGCTTTGCACACGCTGCCGTGTTACTTCGGAGCCGCACGTTTATTTATTTAGGAAGAGTTCGTGAGGAGTTGATCTACTCTCTCCTGGTACGTAGAATTTCAACAAAAGCCACATCACTGTTCATATCGGTAAATATTATTCCATCGTGTTTGGAAAAACTGGAAAATTGGAAAACTTGGAAAAACAATATAGCCTATTTTACTCCATGGGGTCCTAGGATTACCCACCCAAAATATCGTTGCGATCGGTTCAGCCGTTTTTGTGGTACCTTCGAACGGACGGACAGACGGACATTTGGTGAATTATAGTAGGATATTATATATATATAGTATATTTATATGGAAAACAGCTTGACCGATTTCCCTCATTATTTGTACGACTTGCAAGATTGCAAGTAGTCTACCCGAGGGTGGAGGAGATTACTTGCAATTTCCGGCTATACGTGCAGAATGGAGCAAGTGGTTTAACCACTGAGCTCTGCCGAAGGGAGAGGAAACCACGATAGACATAGTCACTGAGACTATATTTCACTCCCGGAGAGGGGAGCGAGTATTGTCAGTAATATTACACACCAGGCCAAATTTATGGAATATTGATAATGATTTGTAAGCTGAACATTCATGTTTTGCAGGCTGATATTCCCAGCAGAGCAGTGAGCAAAGCAGATGGAGAAACGTTGGCAAAGGTATTGCAATAGCTTTGTCTAATATGCTGTGTCCGCTTTGCATTTTGTGTGTGTAATAGAATACGTGAAGGCAACAATTTTGAAACGGTCATTGTATTCCAGGACTGCAAAGTTCCATTTTTGGAGACGAGCGCAAAATCAGGCCAGAACGTAGAACTGGCTTTCATGGCCCTCGCTAAGTGAGTTTTGTACTTGTACAACCCCATGCCATGACACTACACATTTGTGCTAAGCTAGGAGAGATGGGCATGCTGCTGTTTACCATTTAATAGTTACTTTTTTAATGTCTCCTCCCCACTCCAGGATAAAATTATTCGATTTTGGATTTTTAACTGTTTGTGGCATGAATGTAGGAAGTGAATGAAGCAGTTTTGCTGGTGGTGGAACTGACCAACGTGTGGTTTTCCGCTTGTGCAATGTGTTTCAGAGACCTTAGGCACAAAGAGATGGCCGAGCTGAACAAGCCAAAGTTTACACTACAAGAGTACGTGACGACCGAAGAAAACAAGTCGTCCTGTTGCTTTTCCTAATAATGCATCTTTAAAATGAATAACCGTGACTTTCATCCGATACTGCTTTCCTTTCTCCTTTTCTTGGCTCCCCAATGATTTCAATTTGCACTGTAATCGTGTATGGTTGCTTCCTCGCTCCACCACAAGGTGTATTTGCACTGTAATCTCCGATACTCCAATTTCATCGTCCAATCAGGTATGAGTTTCTGGTTAAAATGTGCTTCCAGCACTTATTTCTTCTTCTTTTTTTCTTTTTTTTTTAGCTCTTGTACATATCTTTTTGTATCTGGAAATGTAATTATCAAGCCATAATGCCAAGGTTTTTATATCGACAAACGCTTTTTGATCCCCTTTGAAAAGGCGCCGCAACAAGGACGTTTGATGATGCATTTCATTTGGACACAGGTTCAACCTGATGGTCTGCATTGCAATCATTCATTCAACAGATTTTCCATTTCCAAACGACTTTCTTCCACCAAACTTGTCCCGAATTGTTTGAGCGGCTTATAAGTTATCTGCAGGTGACCTTTGCTTGCAGGTTTTCTGGCAATGGCAGCTTTGGCCAAAATGGCACGATTTGCATCAGTGTTAAATGCTGTCATAAGAAATGTTTTTTCTTTTCAAGTTCACACACAAATCCTTAACGAATTGCCTTTTTTTTTTTGGAAATTTAGCACTGCACATGCAGGACTGATTGTTTGTAAGATTGGGTAGGGGATTGGGGAAAATCCGTTTTATGCCTTAAAAAGGTACAATCCATATGAAACTTCAGAACAAATAAAATGATGGTTATTGTCTTCTTGTGCTTTTGCCACGTGAGATTTGGATCATTTTGCTATGTAGAGGAGTTTTTTTTTTGTTTGTTTTTAATTGTTTTATTTTTTTTGTATACAAGGTCACGGCTCGTGTAAGAGCTAACTAACATTGATCACAAAAAAAGACAAACTTACACATAAAACATGATAAAGGGAGCGGGAGAACAAGATGGAGATCAGGGACATCAGGAGATCTGTGGGAGGGAGAGGGCTTGGGGGGAGCAGGCATGGGAGGGGGTTGTATTAATCCACCTTTGAAAATGAAAGATGCATTTCAATTTAAAGGTTGGTAATTGGTAATACGAGGGAGTTCTGGGTTCATCTTCTTTATTGTAGTATGGTGAATGCAGCTTCAAATTGGGAGCCTGCCAGGAAGGCAGTGAAAAAAAAAAAAAACCACCTTTAGAGGCCATTTTTCCCCGCAAGCGGGGGTTGGCCTTTTTCGGGGACCGTGGTTGTTGTTGTTTTTCGGTCCCCTTTTTGAAGCAATGTTTTACGGCCGGATGCCCTTCCTGACGCCAACCCTTTTTGCCGCCTTTAACGACAAACAGGGAATTACCAGTGAACTGGTACTCAATTTGCCGACCTCGGAAGGATGACAGGCTGAGTCAACCCCCCTGGCGTTAATTCAGCGATCGACCGAGATTCGAACCCAGGATCCGAGGATCCTAAGCCGGCACCCGAGCCGATAGCCCAACACCAGGGTTCAAGGCAGTGCCAAACCACCTAATGTATTTCATTGCTCAAGAAACCGTCACAGGCCCATCGTTCCAAAGGATGGGCTAGTCGCACATCTGGAACTCGCTCGTAGCATTATTCTCCCGATTGTGGAATAGTCTGAGTCTGTCTTGTCTGTCTGTCTGTCTTGTCCTATAGTCTGTCTTGTCTGAGTCTGAGTTGCACTCATAGTCTCAGTCTCTCAGTCTCAGACTCTCAGAATAGTCTGAGTCTGTCTTGTCCTATACACTTACCCGCCATCATTGCACCTCATGCACATCCTTGATCTCATCTGTGCATGCAGTTTTTCCCATTTTGTAATCTCTGGGCCATTGGTATTCATTGTTGATGTTCCTCTGTGTAAGTCATCCGCCTTCCCCCAACACCCTTTTGGTAGTCGGCAAAGCTGTTGCCCTTTCTCGTTGACCTCCTCCATGAGCCGAGACCCTTGTATTAATTTAATTAATTTGAACAAGCAGTGTACTTGTGGCAGACAAACCGCTCCATTTATTTAATTTTATTTTTTTTGGTATACAAGATCGAGGCTCGTGAAAGAGCCAACATTCATCGCACAAAAAGTCAAACCGACACATACAACATATAAGGGGAGCGGTAGACAAGATGAGAGAGGGGAGAGGACACAAACACAACATTTGAGAGCAGGGACATCGAGAGAACTGTGGGAGGGAGAGGGCTTGGGGGGAGGTGGGAGAGGTATAAAACATATGCACACTGCAAGGACTTCCAGGAAAGAAGTTGGAATTTCAAAAAAGTGGATCTGGGGTGAATTAGCGGGGGTAGAAAAGATCAAGGTTTTGGATTGCCACCATGCCAGTTGGCTGAAGCTACCGTTTGCAGTATTACAGGCCAAAGCCTTTTGCAACACAGCTACCCTCACTCATAGATTTGGTGATTTCACAATTCCCAAAAGTTTGTCCTGGCACTTCTGATCACATCCAAGTGAGTGTTTATCTTTGGGGTCTTCAGAGCACCATTAAGATACCAATGTGCACAAAAAGTTGAATCTGGTCTCATATCCACTTGTTTTGTAGCATCTATCACACAGACTTGGAAAAAGTAATGAATTATTAAGCGACCAGAAAAAAAATTCGATGCAGGAAAATCTCATGCTTTCACCAGCTCTCCAAATGGATCGGCTGCTTTCCTGGCCAACCTTTGGAAGAGGGTGCAGTCTGAGCTCCCAGAATCGAAGTGTTACATGAACACGAATTGGGCAAACCGAGCATCCAAAATGGCCGACACCTCGGTATTCTCTAGACTAGAGCCATTCGGCTCCTTCCTCCAGTATTCCAAGACTGCTACACAACATCCTTACTCTCAACACTCCTTTCTGCCACTCATCCACAACGATGTCAAACTCCATCCAGTCTGTGAATCTGCTTTAGTCATGTGTAGGGTGGCCCAAAAAAGTGGGCCCAGGAAAAGTTTAACTTTCATAATATCCAATCGCATTTAAACGTAATTGGCAAATATTACTTACACAGTGAAGATATTAATGCAAATTTCAGTTGTCTACAAATAAATTTGCCAATTTCACTATGATTTATTACGAACATCGAGGCTTGATATGCTCCAAATGGGCGACATTTCGCTCATTGTAGAAGGCCACACATTGAGCAAAGTATGCATTATCAGAATTCTCCTCAAGCTTTCTTTGTTGATATTGAGCTGTTGACACTGGTGTCGAATAGATAACTTGGGACTGAATCAGGAACGGCAGCAAAATTATTGCGTGATCTTCCTGATTTTGGTTGGCCACTGGCTCCTCATGGTGATTTTGGTTGGCCAGTGGCTCATGGTGATTTTGGTTGGCCAGTGGCTCCTCATGGTGATTTTGGTTGGCCAGTGGCCCCTCGTGATTTTCATTGGCCACTCATGCTGATTTTGGTTGGCCAGTGGCCCCTCATGGTGATTTTCGTTGGCCAGTGGCCCCTCATGGTGATTTTGGTTGGTCAGTGGCCCCTCATGGTGATTTTGGTTGGCCAGTGGCCCATGGTGATTTTGGTTGGTCAGTGGCCCCTCATGGTGATTTTGGTTGGCCAGTGGCCTCCTCTATTTGGGGAATTCATGTTTAAGACTGCCATGCTGTCTAAATTTTTCTCCAAAACCATTGATTTTGAGACTTGCTGGATGCTTTTCTTGTTGAAAAGTCTGTGCAGGACAGGCACCTTGTCTGTAACAACGATTTTGTCCACAGATAATTTTCTACAGAAATGTACTTTTCGTCAGGTGTCCACGACATGGCGTGTAAATGTCAAATTCAAGAAACTTGGCAGATACACTCTCCCTTAACTCAGGTGAGACGTCCTGAAAACGGAGATTGAACGACAACCGTGAACATTATTAAACCTTTCCCGGGGCCAACTTTTTGGGTCATCGTATGGCTACCTGAGCAGCCATTTGTGAGGATAAAACGTGCACCAAGTTTAATTATCGAGCCGTGTGTGGTCCATAAAACAGATTTTAGCCTCGTACATATTATACATGAAGACATGTACTTTTGGAATGCTTGTTGAGCTATGGTCTGGTTAATGTTTAGTCTTAAAGCAGCATACGCAGGTACTTCACACCTGTGGATGCAAAGTTCAAAAAGACTTTTGGCTCAAATTACTGGGTTTGTTTCAACATATGCCTCGTATGATATTCTAAATTGTCATCATCTTCTTATATCCTCATTCTAAAAGTCTAAAAAATCACACATCATTCAACAGCAGCCACCTTTTATTCATATGAAAAAGCTCACGGCCTGTATGTTGTTAAAAGACATTGGATTGAAGGCGGCGTGGAGGTGAGAATCAGATTAATCCTCTTCTTCATCATCTCCTCCACCACCACCACCACCCTGAGCCTTCCTCATATTCTTTCTCTTGACACGTCCTGGCCTCCCACCTCCGTATGGCGACCGCAGGGAGAAGTCGATGTGTTTTTGGGAATCCAAACGCACTATGTACGACGGGATGTTCACGACCTGCTTGCGCACTCTGAAAAATAAGCGGAGAACACAAATCCATAGCAGATGTTATACCCAGATATGGTAACAATGCCAACCGCTTCTACATCTGCACACCAATCAGAAAAATCAATTCAGGATTAATCAAGGTCCAGGTAGCAAAGACCCAGGTAAAAAAAAAAGAACGAGATTAAAGAAACATATTGGACACATGCCTTGGGAGGTTTAATATCGAGTTACTTGATAAATCCCCAAAACATACCTTCTGCAGTTTAGTCAGGTGGAGTAACTCAATACCGCGTCAGCCATTCTGGCAGCACGAACTACAACGGCTAAATAGACATAGCACAAGGTATACGGCCAGGCCGAATTGACCTTGCAGAACATTTCCACAACCAGACTTTGTAACTACACCAGGAATCTACCAAAGCCAAAAGAAAATTTAAAAAGCATCAATCATAGCCAGATAATCGCCAAAGTACGACCATATACATTATACAGTCACGTGAAAAAGTAAGTACACCCCATGTAAAGTTTTGACTTTTTCAACATATTTCAACATACAGCTATTTGATCTTCATTTCAACAATATTGACAGATAAAGGTGATATAATATAACAAATATCATGAAACATTTACATTTTGTAGTCCATTGTATAATTTAAATAAACATAAATGCAAATTTCGCATGTGGAAAAAGTAAGTACACCCTTGGCTCTAATAGGTGGTATTGCCCCCTTTGGCAGAAGCATCCTCAAGTAGGCGTTTCTTAAAACTGTCGACCAGTCTCTGACATCGACTGGGAGAAATTTTTGCCCACTCCTCCATGCAGAATTCTTTCAGCTGTGCGATGTTTGAGGGGTTTCTTGCATGCACAGCTCGTTTCGAATCCCCCCACAACATCTCGATGGGATTTAGATCCGGGCTTTGACTTCGCCATTCCAGAACCCTCCATTTCTTTCTTTTCAGCCATTCCTTGGTGGATTTACTGGTATGTTTAGGGCCATTGTCATATTGCAAGGTCCACCTTCAGTTGAGCTTCAACTTTCCGACAGATGGCCTCACATTATCCTCAAGCTCCCTCTGGTACAATGAAGAATTCATAGTGGATTCTATGATGGTGAGCTGCCCAGGCCCTGATGCAGCAAAGCTGCCCCAAACCATAATATTTCCACCACCATGCTTTACAGTTGGTATCAGGTTCTTGTGGCGAAATGCTGTTTTTGGTTTTCGCCAAACATGTCTTCTGGTACTGTGGCCAAGTAGCTCTGCCTTTGACTCATCTGTCCAGAGCACATTGCTCCAGAAGTGCTGGTCTTTGCCTCGGTGTTCATTGGCAAACTTTAGTCTTGCCCTGATGTTCTTTCTGGACAGCAAAGGTTTCCTCCTGGCACACCTCCCATGTAGATCAAATTTGTGCAGCCTCTTTCTAATGGTGGACTCGTGCACTTTGTCATCAACAGTGCAAGAGCTACCTGTAGGTCCCGTGATGACATTCTGGGGTTTTTCCGAGACTTCTTTCAGCTTCTTTCAGCATCTTGCAGTCTGCTCTCGGGCTGAACTTGCTGGGCCGGCCTGACCTGAACAAGTTGGTAGTTGTTTGGAATCTTCTCCACTTGTAGATGATCTTCGGGAGTCGAATGATTGATTTCAAATTGTTTGGATATCTTTTTAAATCCCTTCCCAGACTCATAGGCATCTATAACCTTCTTTCTGAAGGCCTCAGAGCTCTTTTGATCTGGGCATGGTGACGCAGCACACTTCAACAACAAAGAGCAAACCAAACTAAATGTCTGAGGTTTAAATAAGACGGGTTCCTCCAAGATCCTCGCTAACGATGTTCTAATCATTTGCACCTGAGCTGGTGCACCTGATTCTAATTTTAGGTATTTGAAGTAGTGATAAATGTCGGGGTGTACTTACTTTTCCACATGCGAAATTTGCATTTATGTTTATTTAAATTATACAATGGACTACAAAATGTAAATGTTTCATGATATTTGTTATATTATATCACCTTTATCTATCAATATTGTTGAAATTAAGATCAAATAGCTGTATGTTGAAATATGTTGAAAAAGTCAAAACTTTACATGGGGTGTACTTATTTTTTCACGTGACTGTATAGGTGAGGGAAAATGCAAAGCAGGTCAGCTAAATAGTCAGGGCTTATGTCACCAAGAAATACATCGACATTTATGCCAGATTTGAAAAGCAACATGGTTAAAATTGTAAATCAATCTGTGTTTTCAATTGACAAACACACAAAGATAAACTGCAGCATATTCAACCGCTGGGCTGGCAGGATGGCCTAGAGATACGCAGACTTGCCTCTAACATGTCTAGTCTGGGTTTGAATCCCGACCCTACGAGAAACTGCCTTCCGGTGTTTCTCAGGCAGGGCGAGGCATCAATGTGTGTGCCGTCCCTCGAATGAACGTTAAACTGGGCGTCCCATATGCCGACATTAGTTGGTAGATGTTAAATATCCCACAGTGGCCTCCGCAGAGAGTAGGTGAGGCACTGCCAGCAACATGAACAGATTATAAATTCCTTTCGTAACTACGGCTGGGAGAGGGATGGCATAACGCGGCCAAGAAACTGCTTCAGCAGAATGGATGCTCTGTAACAGAGTATGGTACATCGGATCGGATTCAAAAGGCAAATAAATCTGGGCAGAAGCATTTGAAGGTGGAACCTCACCCTGTCCTTGTAAACAAACACGCGTACACCTATTTTGCTTTGTATGAATGCAAACGCTTCGGTCGGCGTCCACACACGACAACTCACCTGATGTGGCGCTGACGAATGAGAACACGAGCATGATGGATGGACTTGGCAAGGCCGAGCTTGAAGACCTGCGTCTGCAAACGACGCTCCAAGAAATCTTCCACTTTGAGTCCCAGCACGTAATCGAGCTTCATCTTGCTCTCGTCGAGCACACCGATGCGCACCAATCGGCGAAGCAAGGCATTGCCTGTGTGAGCACACCACCGGAAGGTTCACGCGGTGCATTTTGACACTTGTAGAACAATTCCAAGTGCAGGTTGAAAAAGTCTCAAATTGGACACGACTCAAATTCAGTGAAAGAATGGAAGAGATAAGATTGTATGTATGTGTGCAACATGGTTAGGGTGCGGCTTGGGATCCTAGGATCGAATCCCGGTTGATCGCTGAATTAACGCCAGGGGGGTTGACTCAGCCTGTCATCCTTCCGAGGTCGGCAAATTGAGTACCAGTTCACTGGTCATTCCCTGTGTATCGCAAGAGGCGACTAACAGGGTTGGCGGCAGGAAGGGCATCCTGCCATAAAACATTGCCTCAAAAAGGGGACCAAGGTGCCCGAAAAAGGCCAAACCCGCTCTGCGGGGAAAAATGGCCTCCAAAGGTGGTTGTTGTACGTGTGCAACATGGAATGCGCCAAATAATTCAAAAAGGTGAAATTATATTATTGCTGCTGCCGGCCTTCGTTAACTGTATGCACAGCGAAACGAGAGAGAACTCGATGGCGCACCGTCACAAATCCCTGGGCATGGTCCCACCGAAAGCAAAGTTGAAAGATGGCAAAAAGTTCCACCAAGAATGACCCAATATCAAATGGAGTTAAAAAATAAAATGTATTCAGTTATGTTACGCAGTTCCTGTTCAAAGTGCATGCTCTGCTCACCTTCAAACAGTCGTTTTGGATCTTTCTCCTCCAACATCAACAGCTCGCGGGCAGCTTTGCGAATCTTGGCGAGTGTAAACTTCACTCGCCACACCTCGCGCTTGTTTCTCAGCCCGTATTCTCCTGCGCACGGCACACGCGCACATTATTGCTATCAATTACCAACAGGTGAGCACACGAGGATGACAAATAACATTGGCTAGCAGGTAAGAACCATCGCTTCGCTGACGTGCCGGGTTTAACCAAAAGGCAGCACGTTGCACTCCACAAACACATTACACGTCAATCTGAGTCTCACTCTCAATGAGGATGTAAACTGAAGTGAAAGACGCGGGTCTGTTATAAAATCTTGACAAATGCAGCACAGACATCGTGTCAGAATCACGAAACTTCGCACCCATTGGTGGGAAGAAGTAATGTGAGGACTTTGCTTTGTTTCATTCGAATATCTTTACCTGTTCTGGAGAAAAAAGATGAAAAGGCATTACTTTTCAACGTGTCCTCGTATTACATATTTTTCTGTCGCTTCAAGAAGTATTCCAATATATAATTCTGTGTGCTCCTTCCGTATCCATAACATTTTATTTCAAAGGGTTCCTGCTGTCAGAGAACAATAAAAAATAAAACTGATGGAACTACTTACTACATTGAGTCCTGCTTAAAAAGGCATTTTTTTATGATTAAACTGACACGACGGTTTACAACTTTATAACATTTTGTTCCAAGTAAATCGATTATGAACTTTCCATTGGTACCATTTTTATTACCGTATTTCCCCGACATCGGCACCACTGTTAACTGTATGCACAACTTTCTAAATCTACACCACACGAGTGCCGCTCATCTGTGTGTCGCCATTTTTCTCAGAGATGGCTGAAACTGATCTTCGTCAAACTTTCAGAGGTTCATCAGTGAGTGTCTGCGAGTGTTTTAGGCAAAAACGTTTTTTTTTGGAAAGTTAGATTTTTTTTTTTTTTTGTTAAATCGCTCTATAGTGAGAGCCTTTGTAGCTGTGTGAAAGGTAATTTAAAATGATCCCTGATTAGTGTGTTATATTTTCCTTAGTGGGTGCAGGGGAGAGTTTTGGGCAAAAATAGAAAAAATTAAAACTGCGGGCAGTGATGATCCGGGGACCATGCCGCTCCATCCTGATTGGACGAGCGCGCTAGAGTCGTTGACAACGGCAGCCCGGATCCGATTGTTCAAAGTTTGAACTGAATCGATCGAAAAATGAAGGCAGGGATCCATTTTAAAGGTTTTCATAAAATCCAATATGGCCGCCATGTCACGTGACCTATGACATCATAATTAGGATTTGCACCCAATCAAGTGACATACGATAATTGGTCAAGGTATGAAGGTCATCTGACCAACGGTTTGGCCTGTAGGTCGATACAAAGTTCATGGCATCACAATATTAATTAAATAAAAAAATGCAGTCAGCACTTTTTTAATTGGCGCGCCGTAGACTAATTAAGCAAAAAATTAAAAATCGGAGAAAGAGCGTTCTTCGCCTTGGGGTGTACTATATATGTGTGCCAAGTTTCAACTCAATAGGTCGAAAAATGGAGGAGATAGATTTATAAGATTTTCACTAAATCCAATATGGCCGCCACATAACGTGACCTATGACGTCATACTTAGGATATGCATCAAGTCATATAGTATCCCATAAATGGTGAGTTTCAAATTCCTATGATGAAAGGTGTGACCTGTATGTCGCCAACAAATTTTCATGGAATCAGAATAATAATCTATCTATAATGCCAGTAATCTCTGTGTGTCTGTCTGTGACCGCTGTTTCTCGACAACCACGGGTCCGATATACTTGAAACTTGCCAGGTATATTGCTGGGGACCCGAGGATGTGCCTTTTCAAGGTTTCATATTAATCGGAGAAGTAGTTACCGAGCTATGTCCAAAAAACGATTCAACCAATCAGAGAGCAGCGAGCTATCACGTGTGCCGAACGTGGCGAACAGACTCTGCCTCGGACGGCACATTTGAGAGCGTATTCATTTATTTCCCGTTGGCAAACTATGTTGCCGCTATGTTGGCGTTAAACTATGTTTTAAAACTAATTAAAACTAATTTGCGATTCTTTCGCTTTCCTGCGCGTTTGTGCACGCTATGGCGATTTCTTTACCAAACTCCGCAAGCCGTTCGCTTTGGACCAAACCATTTCATGTAAATAGAGGGGGGGGGGGGGGGGGATTGTCACCGTACTCGCAAGCCGTTCGCTTTGGACCAAACCATTTCATGTAAATAGAGGGGGGGGGATTGTCACCGTACTCGCAAGCTGTTCGCTTTGGACCAAACCATTTCATGTAAATAGAGGGGGGGGGGGGGGGGGGGATTGTCACCGTACTCGCAAGCCGTTCGCTTTGGCTTTGCAAATGGACCAAACCATTTCATGTAAATAGAGGGGGGGGATATAATTTTAGATATATATATAGTACGGGCATGCCCTAGTAATAATAATCCGAGCGATTTCAAAAGGGTACCAATGGTCCCCTAATAATAATCCAAGCGATTTCAAAAGGGTACCTATGGTCCCCTAATAATAATCCGAGCGATTTCAAAAGGGTACCTATGGTCCCCTAATAATAATCCAAGCGATTTCAAAAGGGTACCTATGGTCCCCTAATAATAATCCGAGCGATTTCAAAAGGGTACCTATGGTCCCCTAATAATAATCCAAGCGATTTCAAAAGGGTACCTATGGTCCCCTAATAATAATCCGAGCGATTTCAAAACGGTACCTATGGTCCCCTAATAATAATTCGAGCGATTTCAAAAGGGTACCTATGGTCCCCTAATAATCCAAGCGATTTCAAAAGGGTACCTATGGTCCCCTAATAATAATCCAAGCGATTTCAAAAGGGTACCTATGGTCCCCTAATAATAATCCGAGCGATTTCAAAACGGTACCTATGGTCCCCTAATAATAATTCGAGCGATTTCAAAAGGGTACCTATGGTCCCCTAATAATAATCCAAGCGATTTCAAAAGGGTACCTATTAGGGTGCATCAAACGCCCCATGATTTTCAAAAAGTTGTTGTATTTTAATGTCTATTCCCTCAAATGTTACACTTGTTGGTAGAAGTATGTATGCAAAAAATAGATGAAATCAGAGGTGGTCCTGGGTGGCCACCGGCCACTTTTATATATTTAGGGCCATTTAGGGCCACAGCTAAACTACTTTACAAGATAATGTAAAATTAACTACAAGATAATGTAAAATTAACCATTATACCTATATACAAAAGTAAAGTCCTACTTTTACTAAATGCCTAATATCAAACAGTTAAAACAACCTTACATGTCAATGTAAAATTAACCAAAATCGTTCTTCATATTACAAAGTTGTAGTACAGTGTTGTAGTATTGTACTTTCATTGATTAAAAGTTTGAAAATGTATTAAGCACAACGCCAATGTCACTACTCCAACTTTGCTCGTTTCCGCAAATTTGGCCTCGCTTTGCGGTCACATTCAACCACTTGAAGAAGATTTTGGAAGTGGTCTTCTCTTCTTGCAGTTGAGACAAAATCAGTTGCGAGCTTTACTGCTCTCTTCGCAGGGTCATTCACAACATTAAGCCCATCCACAATGGACTTGGCTGCCTTGAAGTGCTCATTGTTCTGCCAAGTGTCAACATCCTCTGTTAGGAAGGTCATATCTAGGTGAAGAAGGTTTACTGTAAACCACGAGTCCTCGTTCACAGGATCAGCCAGGGTTGTCGCTTCTGTAATTTTTGGAAATGACGGTTTGCCATATCCAGAACCGTAGCGGTGTTTTGGAGTGCTTGGCATTTCATCTGGTTGTATGGCCAGTAACACATCTGCAAGGGCACGACGATCCTTTTGAGGAATTGCATTGCTGAACAGTGCCAAAACAACCAGTTCTGGGGTTAAATACCACAAATGTCTATCAAAGGCTTTCACAGCGCTGACTGAAATGGTTGAGTTGACAGCTTTATAGTTGAGCAGAGTCTTGTAAAAGCACAAATCAAACCATGGGGCATTTGAAGCAGACTGACATATGAGCCACCAATCACAATAAATATAAACAACAAAAACAACAAACTCCTTCAGTTTTTTCTGTTGATGTTGTGTTGTTACAGTTCCTCGAGGTAGTAGAGAAATTTGCTCTTCAAGTAGGCATATTTTGATGGAATAAAGAATCTTTGACATCCACCTTGCTTTATGCATGGCCCCTGGTCTGTGGAGTGTTCCTTGTTTTGTGACATCATCATCGAGGACTACCTGGCAGAGTTGTGCCATTTCCTTGTAGTCTTCCCTACAGTATGAAGCGCTTGTGCGGATTGTGCTTAAAACCTTGTTTTTGTAGGATAAAAGCAGCTGTTGTGCATAGTCATTGTACATGGAAATGTCAATTTTGGTTAAACTTTCATTCTTTGCATGCGATATGCGTTCCCAATTCTTCTGGAATTTTTGGAACAAAAATACTTCTGGAGACTTTGATGCCTCAATTTTGAGAACGTCAAACACATGATCCAGGATTACCTCTCCAACATGATGGCGACATGCACACCACAGAAGAGCACGGTCCAGTTTTGATTGAATGGTAACACAGGCAGCTGTAACGTGTCCAGTGTTTGATGCTGTTGTGTCAAAACATAAGTTGACAACTGATTGTTTGCACTTCCATGAATGTAGATACGTGTAAGTGTGCTCGGCAATGATGTCACCTGATGACCTATCACTTCCAGGAGGATATCTAGCCACCCCCAGTAGCTTTACATCAGTGGCATTCCCAACCAACACTGGCAATCTTTCTTCCTTGACATTCTTGTTTGTGAGCATTGGTATCTGCTTGCCATCCCAGTGAAGTGTTGCAGCTGTTGGGGCGATCCAATTTTCTTGAATATCTTTGGCGATAGCACTTGTTATTGATCGTCGAGCCTTATCAGCAGTTGAGTACGACTTGGCCACACGACGTGGATCACCTCCTGCCTCTTGAATTACAGCTTTGGTGAGCGCAACCTGTTGAACAGGAGTTATGTTTAGTCGAGTAGCAACAGACACAACTGAATGTCTTTTCAGAATATCATGAGGAATAAAGGCAGATGTACCTGCATATGTTGATCTGTGGTGACTACGCTTCCTTTGAAACTCTGGAATCGCCTCTTCTTCAGTTTCTTCCAAGCTATCTGCAGAGTCACTATCATCAGAGCATACAGAACTAATTGTCATCTCTTGTACACTGGATGATCATGACGTTCTCGTCTTGAAGCTTCCGCTAAGAGGCGTTTTTCTTTTCTATGATCTTTATCAACTTTCTTCTTGTCAACACCACCAAATGAGGCTACTCTGTCAGATTTCATTGACTCTAAAAATACTCTATCTTCCTCATTCTTAATGTTTGTCATTGCATCTTTTGTCCATACACCAAAGGTCTTATCAAGACGTTCATTCATGGTTTGCAACTTAGCCAAAGTGCTTGGAGATTCTCGGCGAGAAACAGGTATTTGACGCAATTTGTTATTGTCATTAAGAAGGTCAAGTATTAGTTTGCAGCATTGATGGTCTGAAAGCATAGGAATATTTGCTTTAGTGTAGAATTTTTTCAGCTGGATAAGGACGATGCTGGCAGATTTCCATTTCAGTGGCTGAGTTTGTTTGCCTTCACATATTTCTTTCTGGATGTACCACATCACGCATCGAAGAACCTGCCGGCAAGTTGGGAGGCGGACTCCTGTCAATGTACCATCTGCTTCTGTAAAAGCATTGCCAAGACCAAAAATGGCACTTGCTAATCTGGTCTTCTTATCTGCCATCTGAAAGAAAATAAAGGATATTATTAGACTACTAGTATGGGACCCACGATTAGACCTCCGATTTCATTCATGTAAAAATACAAACTAATTATCAAACCATCGTTTTTTGCATAAAATTGTTATATTTGTATTCCTCTCATCAAGACCTTCAATTTGATACCAAACATGACTAGGTTTGGGTGTAAAATAACAAAATCAAACATTTTTACATAGTGCGGCCCCGAAAATGGCCCTAAATATATAAAAGTGGCCGGTGGCCACCCAGGACCACCTCTGATTTCATTTATTTTTTGCATACATACTTCTACCAACAAGTGTAACATTTGAGAGAATAGACATTAAAATCCAAGAACCTAAGGGCGTTTGATGCACCCTAGTACCTATGGTCCCCTAATAATAATCCGAGCGATTTCAAAACGGTACCTATGGTCCCCTAATAATAATTCGAGCGATTTCAAAAGGGTACCTATGGTCCCCTAATAATAATCCAAGCGATTTCAAAAGGGTACCTATGGTCCCCTAATAATAATCCAAGCGATTTCAAAAGGGTACCTATGGTCCCCTAATAATAATCCGAGCGATTTCAAAACGGTACCTATGGTCCCCTAATAATAATCCGAGCGATTTCAAAAGGGTACCTATGGTCCCCTAATAATAATCCGAGCGATTTCAAAAGGGTACCTATGGTCCCCTAATAATAATCCAAGCGATTTCAAAAGGGTACCTATGGTCCCCTAATAATAATCCAAGCGATTTCGAAAGGGTACCTATGGTCCCCTAATAATAATCCAAGCGATTTCAAAAGGGTACCTATGGTCCCCTAATAATAATCCGAGCGATTTCAAAACGGTACCTATGGTCCCCTAATAATAATCCAAGCGATTTCAAAAGGGTACCTGTGGTCCCCTAATAATAATCCAAGCGATTCCAAAAGGGTACCTATGGTCCCCTAATAATAATTCGAGCGATTTCAAAAGGGTACCTATGGTCCCCTAATAATAATCCAAGCGATTTCAAAAGGGTACCGATGGTCCCCTAATAATAATCCGAGCGATTTCAAAACGGTACCTATGGTCCCCTAATAATAATTCGAGCGATTTCAAAACGGTACCTATGGTCCCCTAATAATCCAAGCGATTTCAAAAGGGTACCTGTGGTCCCCTAATAATAATCCAAGCGATTTCAAAACGGTACCTATGGTCCCCTAATAATAATTCGAGCGATTTCAAAAGGGTACCTATGGTCCCCTAATAATAATTCGAGCGATTTCAAAACGGTACCTATGGTCCCCTAATAATAATTCGAGCGATTTCAAAACGGTACCTATGGTCCCCTAATAATAATCCAAGCGATTTCAAAACGGTACCTATGGTCCCCTAATAATAATCCAAGCGATTTCAAAACGGTACCTATGGTCCCCTAATAATAATCCAAGCGATTTCAAAAGGGTACCTATGGTCCCCTAATAATAATCCAAGCGATTTCAAAACGGTACCTATGGTCCCCTAATAATAATCCAAGCGATTTCAAAACGGTACCTATGGTCCCCTAATAATAATCCAAGCGATTTCAAAAGGGTACCTATGGTCCCCTAATAATAATCCGAGCGATTTCAAAAGGGTACCTATGGTCCCCTAATAATAATCCAAGCGATTTCAAAAGGGTACCTATGGTCCCCTAATAATAATCCAAGCGATTTCAAAACGGTACCTATGGTCCCCTAATAATAATCCAAGCGATTTCAAAACGGTACCTATGGTCCCCTAATAATAATTCGAGCGATTTCAAAAGGGTACCTATGGTCCCCTAATAATAATCCGAGCGATTTCAAAAGGGTACCTATGGTCCCCTAATAATAATCCAAGCGATTTCAAAACGGTACCTATGGTCCCCTAATAATAATTCGAGCGATTTCAAAAGGGTACCTATGGTCCCCTAATAATAATCCGAGTGATTTCAAAACGGTACCTATGGTCCCCTAATAATAATCCAAGCGATTTCAAAACGGTACCTATGGTCCCCTAATAATAATCCAAGCGATTTCAAAACGGTACCTATGGTCCCCTAATAATAATCCAAGCGATTTCAAAACGGTACCTATGGTCCCCTAATAATAATCCAAGCGATTTCAAAAGGGTACCTATGGTCCCCTAATAATAATCCGAGCGATTTCAAAAGGGTACCTATGGTCCCCTAATAATAATCCAAGCGATTTCAAAAGGGTACCTATGGTCCCCTAATAATAATCCAAGCGATTTCAAAACGGTACCTATGGTCCCCTAATAATAATCCAAGCGATTTCAAAACGGTACCTATGGTCCCCTAATAATAATTCGAGCGATTTCAAAAGGGTACCTATGGTCCCCTAATAATAATCCGAGCGATTTCAAAAGGGTACCTATGGTCCCCTAATAATAATCCAAGCGATTTCAAAACGGTACCTATGGTCCCCTAATAATAATTCGAGCGATTTCAAAAGGGTACCTATGGTCCCCTAATAATAATCCGAGTGATTTCAAAACGGTACCTATGGTCCCCTAATAATAATCCAAGCGATTTCAAAACGGTACCTATGGTCCCCTAATAATAATCCAAGCGATTTCAAAACGGTACCTATGGTCCCCTAATAATAATCCAAGCGATTTCAAAACGGTACCTATGGTCCCCTAATAATAATCCAAGCGATTTCAAAACGGTACCTATGGTCCCCTAATAATAATCCAAGCGATTTCAAAACGGTACCTATGGTCCCCTAATAATCCAAGCGATTTCAAAACGGTACCTATGGTCCCCTAATAATAATCCAAGCGATTTCAAAACGGTACCTATGGTCCCCTAATAATAATCCAAGCGATTTCAAAACGGTACCTATGGTCCCCTAATAATAATCCAAGCGATTTCAAAACGGTACCTATGGTCCCCTAATAATAATCCAAGCGATTTCAAAACGGTACCTATGGTCCCCTAATAATCCAAGCGATTTCAAAACGGTACCTATGGTCCCCTAATAAATAAAAAATAAAAGCCAAATTGATTTCTTCAAAATTCCAGCAGGAAAATCACCGGGCAATGCCGGTTACTCCTGCTAAGTTGATAAAAGGAAAAGGAGCAACAGGAAGGGAGGAAAGCACAAAAAAACTGCATTGTCTTTACCTATTAAATGGCTAAAAAATTCTCAATAGTCTGAACACCAATCGTCTTACAAAGAGAAACACGCAAAACCAACATGCTGTTTACCAATACTCTTTGCCTTTAATTAAACTCACAAAGTAACATGTTCACGGAGGGCGGAGGCCGACCTCCATCTCTAAGCCGCAGTACCAGCGATTGGGTATTTAGCAAACTACATGCAATGCCATAAGTAGAAATAAAAGTCGCATAATGGTCGATCGATTGTTAATATTTATGGAGAGGAAGAGAGAAGAAAATAAAGAAAGGAGGGAGGGGAGGAAGAAGAAGAAGAAAGAAATAAAAAATAAAAAAAATTTAAAAAAACGCCCCGTGAAGGATCAAATACAGAAGTGAAGCGACATAAAACGTGATGCAAATGGAGGAAAAAAAGAAGAGAAAGCTTGAGCACACCTCACCTATAAGCTTGAGCTCCTGATCAAGTCGAGACTTCTCGAAGGGCCGACGTGGAGTCACGTACGTCTTGCGACATACCCATGAACGAGCGACGGGCATGGTGGCTTATCGCAACCTACAAAAACAACATGGCGTTAAAGAACGAGGGAGTTGGGGCGGTGGTCGTTTTTGCTGTACACAGCAGGATGTGGTAATTTAGAATGCAAAAGAAAAACACCCTCAAAAAGGGTGCAAGAGTTAGGGTTACCCTTTCAAACTTAATCCCAGGTGGCCCATCTCTGCTCTTTACACCAAAGGTGTTCGCAATCCACAAATCTCATTTCATGCAATCATTTCAGCTCAAACTCTGCCGACCGACAGGAGATTTTACAATCTTCAAAGCTCAAACAATGTGGCCATATTTTTCCACAAAATGGCGTCCACATAATGAGGAGACCTCACAAAAATTGATGTATGATGTAACCACCTCCTTCAATCGATAAACTATATGCTCTTACGAGTACAACCAAAACTCCGATGAGCTTTCGTCATTGCAACATGGCGCTGCACTATATCTACAACTACCACCATGATCTTGGTCCCATTTAACACGCTCAAAAACTACCAATTATATTGATGTAGGCCCAATTTATACGATTCCCGCCAAAAAACAGTGAACTGCATCTGGCAATATTTTGCCAATACAGAGCAAGTGCAAAAGTATCCCTGAATCCAAGTACCCCCTTATTGGCTACCCAACTCACCTGTAAGCTTGGCGCCATCTACAGTTATTGATAACTTGCTCTTCACCCCAATATGCAAGTCATTAAAATAAATAATGCCGATGACAACTCCCTACTTCCTATCCCTAATCCAGTTTCCGATACAGTGCGCTACTCCGACTAACAATTCCTTAATCATAACTACATTACCTTAACAAATTACTTCTGGATGTCCAAGGACATTACATTCGCTGCACTTCCTTCATCTACCCAGTCATTCATTCCCTAATGGAATACCAAATTTGCTATACGTGATTTCCCATGAGAAAGTCCATTCTGGCTATTTTTCTATATAATCAAATATATTAACTCACTCAATTATTCTGCTCCCACATGAAACTTGTCCAACAGTGAGTGCTTCCTCAGCTGATAGATCCTCTCTGCTGGTACGACATCCCCATATGCTCCTCTCTGCTGGTACGACATCCCCATATGCTCCTCTGCTGGAACGACATCCCCATATGCTCCTCTCTGCTGGTACGACATCCCCATATGCTCCTCTCGGTTGGTACTACATCCCCATGTGTTCCTCTCGGTTGGTACTACATCCCCATGTGTTCCTCTCGGTTGGTACTACATCCCCATATGCTCCTCTCAGTTGGTGGTACATCCGCATGTGCTCCTCTCGGTTGGTACTACATCTCCATATGCTCCTCTCGGTTGGTACTACATCCCCATATGCTCCTCTCGGTTGGAACTACATCCCCATATGCTCCTCTCGGTTGGTACTACATCCCCATATGCTCCTCTCGGTTGGTACTACATCCCCATATGCTCCTCTCGGTTGGTACTACAACCCCGCCCTATATGCTCCTCTCGGTTGGTACTACATCCCCTATATGCTCCTCTCGGTTGGTACTACATCCTCATATATGCTCCTCTCGGTTGGTACATCCCCTATATGCTCCTCTCTGCTGGTACTACATCCCCATATGCTCCTCTCGGTTGGCACTACATCCCCATATGCTCCTCTCGGTTGGGACTACATCCCCATATGCTCCTCTCGGTTGGCACTACATCCCCATATGCTCCTCTCGGTTGGTACTACATCCCCATATGCTCCTCTCGGTTGGTACTCCATCCACATATGCTCCTCTCGGTTGGTACTACATCCCCATGTGCTCCTCTCGGTTGGTACTACATCCCCATGTGCTCCTCTCGGTTGGTACTACATCCCCATGTGCTCCTCTCGGTTGGTACTACATCCCCATGTGCTCCTCTCAGTTGGTACAACATCCCCATGTGCTCCTCTCGGTTGGTACTACATCCCCATATGCTCCTCTCGGTTGGTACTACATCCCCATATGCTCCTCTCGGTTGGTACTACATCCCCATGTGCTCCTCTCGGTTGGTACTACATCTCCATGTGCTCCTCTCGGTTGGTACTACATCCCCATGTGCTCCTCTCGGTTGGTACTACATCCCCATGTGCTCCTCTGTTGGTACTACATCGCCATATGCTCCTCTCGGTTGGTACTACATCCCCATATGCTCCTCTCAGTTGGTACTGCATCCCCATATGCTCCTCTCGGTTGGTAGTACATCCCCATATGCTCCTCTCGGTTGGTACTGCATCCCCATATGCTCCTCTCGGTTGGTAGTACATCCCCATATGCTCCTCTCGGTTGGTACTGCATCCCCATATGCTCCTCTCGGTTGGTACTACATCCCCATATGCTCCTCTCGGTTGGTACTACATCCTCATATATGCTCCTCTCGGTTGGTACAACATCCCCTATATGCTCCTCTCGGTTGGTACTACATCCCCATATGCTCCCCTCGGTTGGTACTACATCCCCAATATGCTCCTCTCGGTTGGTACGACATCCCCTATATGCTCCTCTCGGTTGGTACGACATCCCCTATATGCTCCTCTCGGTTGGTACGACATCCCCTATATGCTCCTCTCGGTTGGTACTACATCCCCATATGCTCCTCTCGGTTGGTACTACATCCCCATATCACATATGCTCCTCTCGGTTGGTAATACATCCCCATATGCTCCTCGGTTGGTACTACATCCCCATATGCTCCTCTCGGTTGGTACTACATCCCCATATGCTCCCCTTGCCTTCTAGTTCCAATAAAATGGTACCGGCACCTACGATAAAAATTGTCGGAGAAATGCTTTCGACATGAAAACCCCCATAAAAACCGTGATTTGTAAAGTTATTGTCGCCACTCTGGGTTTGGGATATGCTCCCATATAAAAATAAACTCACTTTAGTCACCAAAGCGTGAGCTATTTGTTAATAAATATTAATATTAGCCAAGGGTAGCGAGTCGGCCAAACTGATTCGACACTTCTACACTACGACCTTGTATTGTACGATTGCCCCACAAGCTCCTAGTCCTACAGCTACATGACTCCCAGATAGATACAAACACCCGCAAAATAAAACAAAGATTACATTTATTCTAAACTTTGTACGAGTTCATTCACAAACACCAAGGCTATCTTCTTACTAAACGTAGACTAGCACTTCATCACTTTGTACAAGGCCTGAAACAACGAACTGCATTAAAAATGAAACAATACAACAACGAACACACAGTACAAAGCACGCCTCTCGTGTGAGCTAGACATGAGAAGTTAGCAATGAAACGACAGGTAACATGACTGATATTGGCATAAAAACGAACAGCACTAGTAACGTGAAAATTGAAAACCAACCACGTGCCACGACCCCGGAAAGAAAGAATGTAGTTCTCAAAGAGTATTGATATCAGCAGGCGTGTCACGCCCTTTACTCCTTCACATCGTCCGCGTGCGCGCTGCGCGGTGCGAAAGTAGGGCGTGTCCTTGTGGGGGATTTGTTGTTCGTGGGGACGTCCTGAAGTGACGTCGGGGGTGGATTTAGTCAACGTTAAGTGCGCGCATTGCCGCAGCTGTGAAAAACTGAAGTGATGGAGTTACTACTTGACGTGTAGGTCTGTAATAGAATATCGCTGTGCATGACAAAACACCACTTGTTGCACTACATTTGGTAAGCGGGTGGTGAACGTGAAGGGGTTTCAAATACTAAATTAATATTTATTTTGTAATTGTGTTCGATACGGTGTCATAGTTCCTTTTCTTAAATCTATTAACAGAAATTTGATGTAATAATTGTTGATTCTCAGATATCTCGGGATCTAGGTGAGCCACAATATATTGTTGTTGTTGTTTTTCATATTCTGAGGAACAGCGGTCTCCTATATTGTTTATTTCTTGTCAAATATTTGATATCTCTGTAATTTGCGGGGTGAGGCTGGTTCAAAGACTAAATTAATATTTATTTTGTAATTGTATTCAATACGGTGTCATATTTGCGTTTCTTAAATCTATTCACAGAAATTTGATAGAATAACTGTTGATTCTCAGATCTCTCGGGCTCTAGATAGGCCACATTATGATTATAATAATAATAATAATAATAATTCATTTATTTTGTATAGCGCTTTTCCAGAAGCCCAAAGGCGCTTTGACAGAGTGGAAAACATAATGCATAACAATACATGAAAACAACAATTGCAAAAAGACAAGAATCAAGAAAACAAACAGCAGCGATATACGGCATATATATAAGACAAGAATCAAAAAGACAAGACAAGAATCAATAGGGAAATATTTAAAGCAAAAGGAGGGAGAAGGAGAAGAGATAGTCAGGGGTTAAATGCTGTGGGTTGAATGTTGAATGCAGCGTTGAACAGGTGGGTCTTTAGTGATGTTTTGAATGTGGTGAGTGAGGAGGAGTCTCTGATGGTGTGAGGTAGTGAGTTCCAGAGGGTGGGAGCAGCGATGGAGAAGGCCCTGTCCCCCCAGGATCTGAATTTGGTCCGGATGGAGGGGGTCAGGAGGTTGGTACCAGCAGAGCGGAGGTTGCGGGTGGGAGTGTGTCTGGAGAGGAGGTCAGCCAGGTAGGATGGGGCCAGGTTATGGAGGGCTTTGTATGTCAAGAGGAGGATTTTGTACTGGATTCTCTGGGGGATGGGGAGCCAGTGAAGCTTGTAAAGGACGGGGGTGATGTGGTCACGGGTCCGGGAATGAGTGAGTAGACGGGCAGCGGAGTTCTGAATGTATTGGAGTTTATTGGTGATTTTTGAGGGTGAACCATAGAGGAGGCTATTGCAGTAGTCCAGACGGGAGGTGATGAAGGCGTGGATGTGGGTTTCTGCAGCCGTGGAGGAGAGGGATGAGCGGAGACGGGCAATGTTTTTCAGGTGAAAGAAGGCTGACTTTGTGATCTGTTTAGTGTATTTGTCGAAGGAAAGGGTTTGGTCAAAGATGACGCCAAGATTCCGGATGTGAGGGGAGGTGGATACTGGGATACCGTCGATGTTGAGGGCAAAGTTATGGGTGGATTTTGTGAGCGTTTTTGGGCCAATGATGATTATTTCAGATTTATCACAGTTAAGCTTGAGGAAGTTGATTTGAAGCCAGGATTTTATTTCAGTGATGCAGTTTGTCAGGATAGAGTGGGTGTCGGTGGAGACGGACTTGGTGGAGATGAAAAGCTGGATGTCATCGGCGAAGCAGTGGAATTGGAGACCATGACGGCGGATTAAGTGACCGAGCGGGGACAGGTAAAGGATGAAGAGGAGGGGGCCAAGAACTGAACCTTGGGGGACACCTTGGGGGAGGGGAGCAGTGGGGGATTTGCAGTTATTGATGGAGATGAACTGGCATCTGTCAGAGAGGTATGATTTAATCCAAGAGAGGGCAGTGCCGGTGACGTTAAAGGTGGATTCAAGTCGGGTGAGGAGGATAGTGTGATCGATGGTATCAAAGGCAGCGCTGAGGTCGAGGAGGACGTGAATGTTGAGGTTGCCAGCGTCAGAGGAGAGGAGAAGGTCGTTGGTGATTTTGAGGAGAGCAGTTTCAGTACTGTGGTTGGAGCGGAATCCGGATTGGAATGTTTCATACAAGTTATTGGCAGAGAGATGATGTTTGAGTTGAGTGGCTACAGCGCGTTCCAAAACTTTTGACAGAAAGGGTAGGTTGGAGATGGGTCTGAAGTTGTTTAGGGTGTCAGGGTTTAGACCAGGTTTTTTTAGAATGGGGGTAACAGCAGCAATTTTGAGGGAAGGTGGGACGATGCCTGTAGACAGGGAGGAGTTTATTGTTGCAATGATAAGTGGAGAGAGAGCAGGGAGGGAGGCTTTGACAAAGCTGGAGGGGATGGGGTCAAGAGTGCAGGTGGCAGTTTTCATTCCTATGAGGAGTTCAGAGAGGTCAGTAGGAGAGATTGGGGAGAACCGAGACAGGGGATGGCAGGACAAGGGGGGGCAGGTGGTTGGAGGGGGAGCGGGTGCGGCGGTGGTCAAGCTGTTGTAGATGTTGTCAATTTTGCGTTGGAAGAAAGAGAGGAAGGAGATGCAGTTGTCTACTGTGAATGACTGGGTGGTGGTGTTCAGGGGGCGGAGGAGTTTGTTTATTGTCGAGAAGAGTGCTTTTGGGTTTCCGGAGCCAGAGTGGATAATTTGAGAGTAGTAGGCAGAGCGGGCGCGGGAGAGGGCATCTTTGTAGTGTTGTATGTGGTCCTTGTAGGCTTGGGAGTGAACTGTGAGACCCGTTTTATTGCGGAGTCTTTCAAGTTGGCGAGCACGAGTTTTCATCAGGTGGAGTTCAGGGGTAAACCAGGGAGCAGAATGGGTGAAAGAAACTGTTTTGGTTTTTACAGGCGCAAGCTGGTCAAGGCAGGAGGAGAGAGTGTGGTTGTAGTAGTCAGTGAGGTCGGAAGGGGTGTGGAGGTCAATGAAGGGAGAAGTGGACATTTTTTCAGAGAGGGTGGATGAGAATGAGGTAGGTGAAAGAGCGTTTAGCTTACGGAAGTTGATTGTGCGATAATGCCTTGGTGTTGGGGCGGGGATGTTGATGGTCAGAGTGATGGCTAAGTGGTCAGAGAGGGTGAGGTCGGAGCCATAGAGATGGTGCAAATTTAATCCAGTGGAGCAGACAAGGTCCAAAATGTGACCACGGATATGGGTAGGAAAGTCGACATGTTGAGTGAGGTTAAAGCAGGTGAGTAAATCAGTGAAGTCAGTGGTTATTGTGGAGTCAGTGGAGTCCATGTGGATATTGAAATCACCAAGGAGGAGGATTGAGGGGGAGAGGGAACATAGCTGGGTCAGAAAGTAGGAGAAGTCAGACAGGAATGATGGGTGTGGTTTGGGAGGGCGGTAGACGACAGCCATGACTGACTGCGTGTGACCAGAGAGTTTTAAAGCCAGGTGTTCAAATGATGGAGCAGATGAGATGGAGATGAGGTTGGTCTTGATGTCTTGACGGTGGATAACGGCAATTCCACCACCTCGGCCCTCCGAGCGTGGTTTATTGACGTAGGAATATCCATTGGGTGTGGTGAGGTTGAGTGTGTAGTAGTCCAGAGGTTGTTGCCAGGTTTCGGTGAGACAGAGAAAGTCCAGTTTGTTATCCAGGATGTATTCGTTCAGGATGAGGCATTTATTGTTGAGGGACCGGGTGTTGAACAGGGTGAGCTTGATGTTGTTTTGAACAGCAGGGATGAATTCAGGTGATTTAGCCAGGGTTCGTAGGCAAGAGGTGCGATCGTGTGGGTTGCTGTGACCAGGTGCGCTGGGACGAAGAGTGAGAGTGCGCTGAGCCGACCAGAGGACGGGGATGGAGTGACCTGATTGCAAATAAACAAACTTGCGACCGGAGCCACGGTGAATGTACCTGGGTCGTCGGAGGAGTCCATTTGATTTGATGGCAGAGATGCATGATGGGGTGGAGCGGGTATTGAGCAGAAGAAGCCTTGCGGCGGAGTACTTCAGAGCCATGCCAGGCAGGAGCGAAGGGACGAGTACGAGGCCAAGGTCGAGGAGGCAAAGCGGCAAATGCAGCGGCAAACGCAGCGGCAAACGCAGCGGCAAACGACTGCAGCCGCTAATCAAGACCACAGCGGCAAACAAGGCCACAAGGCCACCAAGACCACAAGGCCACCGGCAAACAAGGCCACGGCCACAAACAACGGGAGCGGGCCTTTCGATTCCGTATTCCGTACCATCAAAAGCAGATTCCGTTATCCAGCCGGAGAACACGCGGCACGTGCGGGTGTGAAAAGGCAGGACAGGTGTGAGACAGCAAAGATTCACACTACATTGTTTAATTATCGTCAAACCTTCAGTAGCACTGTAATTTGTTCCAAGAACCTCTTTCTGAAAAGCACTTGATCTATTCTTGATATATTTGAAAATTATGTACTTTTAAATTTATTTATTTAAAGGTCACACAAAGAAATAGCACCATTCTCAAGATTTATCCCACTTATTTATGGTATGCCGCCAATACGACGGACCTGGGTTGCTTCTATTTAAAATCGTTAGAGAGGAGGGGGTCGGTGGGTCTGACCTGCCCGTAATTTTTGGTCATTTAAACCAGAAGCATCCTCGCTTGTGCAAGGCGGTCCTAAACTTTTTGAAAGCGTGTGGGACACCTATATAGTTCTATGGATGTCCCATAGGCGTCCTGTTCAATTTTTTTTTTTTTTTTGCAACACAGTGCTGTTCAGGTGCGTGGCGTGTATAGAGCCTCACGGCTCTGAAAACGCCATGAAACCCAAAAGAATAAAAAGAAGAAGAAGAAGAAGCACCATCTCACATGTCTGAAACGAATGCTTCAAAAACCCATTTACGAGATTTACAATCTTTTTCAAGTGAGAGATATACTGTGCAACATTTGCTGGGTACAGAAGGGAATTAACAGACTGGTGCGTTTGGTCCCTCTATTTATTAGGTTCACATTGAGGGACAAAGTTCAGGCCTGTGTGTACACGGTGTGATAAGGACGAGGATTTGAGGATATTGCGTATGTTCGAATCACCATCGTCGATTTATGGGAATATTTTAATCTTAACGTTCCACTGATATTTGTTCATTCCCTTGATTGTTGTGTCCAACTTTTGTCCCATGATCCCACTGTCAGTATATGTTGCTTTTATACTTGCAAAACCGAAGATTTTTCAAGGACTGTATATTTGTTGGTCTTGTGCGCTATTCTGTCTGTCTGTTTGTATGTCAATCGCCTGATACAGGTCACGAAACTTCACCAAATGGTGGAGTTGGTCATAAGGAAGAAGCCTATTGATTTTGAGGTCAAGGGTCAAATTTGAGGTCAGATTTCTAAAATTGTCATTTTTCATCCAATTGACTTGAAAGCTGAACAGCATTTGCATATTTAGTCACTAAATTGGGAAACCAACCATTTGAGGTCAAAAGGTCAAAGGTCAGCTCAAGGTCAAACTTCTAAAATCATCAATTTTCATCTGAAAAATTGTCAATTTTCATCCGATTGACTTGGGGATTAAACAGCAATTGCATAATGCCTCACTGAATTGGGAAACTAACGATTTTGGGTCGAAATGTCAAAGGTCAACTCAAGGTTAAACATCAAAAATCATCAATTTTCATCTGAAAAATAATTAATCACTATCCGATTGAACCAAGCTTAGATTAAGATCGTCAATTTAAATCTTGATGAAATGGACAATTTGATGTATCCATGGCAACCTTTTTGGGGGGTCAGGAGGTGGGGCGGTTGATTTTGCAAGTATCGTGCTCTGCATGATGTCTTTCTTGTTTATATGTTGTCAAAGAAAAGTCCACTTAAAGATAGAATTTCTTAAGTACATATCTATTTGAACTAGAATGGCACTTGGTAGAGAATATAGCTCCACCAGGCTGAACAGTTTACGTTTTCTTGCGCACTGATAGGCCGGATCTGGATCCGGCCTATCAGTGTTGGTTGGGAAACCAACATAGAATCGGCTTGTTCTTGTCACCTATCCAACTCATCCATCTGGGTTTGTCATAATTCGTCCACAACGTTTTGAAGCATCCTGCTCACAAACAGGCAAACAGGGGTGAATTCATAACCTACGTCCACCTGTGGTGGTGGAGGTAGCAACTTTCACATTATGTGTTATTTGTGTCTTTACAGATTCTCTGTCACATGCAGATTTTATGGAACTATGGACTCCTTACAATTCCGTAGCGACCTTGTTCTTTCAGATGTTCATCTGTTTATGCCAAATGCTCATCACTTCATGGTGCGGCTTGGGCTCTGTGGTGAGCAAGGTCTGTGTTACGGATTTGTCACTTCCGCCTTTGTTGTTATAATATACTTGTAGGATTTTTAGTTATATTGTTGTTAAGATTTCTATGTGAAATGGAGATAACTTTAGTAAAAGGTAAAAATAAATGTTTGTGGAGGAAAAAGAAAAATGCGCCAAACAAAACCGGAAGAGGAGGAAGGAGAAAGATCAGTGGGGAAGAGAGATGGCTGTGAGTCACATCGAGGCTGCGAGCGAACATATCGATATTGGTCGCGAATGAATTGAGGCTTCCCGTATAAGGGATTGCCCGCGACATCGTCCCATATTGCGATTGCAATTAAACCGGCATCTCAGGTTTTGGTACTGAGTGTGAACTATTATTGGCGGGAAAGCAAGCGCCTCCATTACAGGCCGATACGCCATTTTTTCTCGAGGATGCCGTCCGCCTGGTGCTTTGTGTTTTGTCGTTGGGATTCCCATATCGACCTCTTTGTGTTGATCGCCGTTGGTTTCCATATCGGCTTAATTCGTTGGTGGATGTGGGGCATGGATTCCACTCACGTTTTGGGGGATCGTTACCCGGTGCTTCCATCTGCCCGACTTCTTACCTCGTAACTCCTCGTCCGCAGCCGCGCCGATACCTGCCTGTTCTTCTTGCATGACTTCGACCTTCACCCAGCGTGGGGATTCGTGCACGGACTTTGGGATTGTTACATTCCACTCACGTTTGGCGTATCGTGGGTTTATTGATCGGAGAGTATTGGGGAATGATGGTACCATCATATGTATTGTTCATGAGATGCAAGTGATATTTTCATGGTACTTTCTTTAAGAGTGTTATTATTGTGTATGTGAGTGTTCTTAATACAATTACTTATTTTATTCTACACAATTGCATTGGTGTGGTTTTACCATGGTTTATTAGAACACTCAAAATAACAAATCTTTCTGCCGCGTTCCCTCTCAAGACTCTGAGGGGCACCATACACAGAGTTTGGGGAGGAAACACGAAACATCTGTCACAGGCCAAATAGAAAATTTTAAGGGTGAACTCTGTGTTGAAATAAAATACCTATTTGTAATGTTCAAATTGATTATGGAAAATATTTTTTGCTTTTGCCAACATTGACCAACATCCCAGTGTGTACCCTGGATAAGAATAGGTACGCCGTATCCCTGCGTGTCGTAAGAGGCGACTAAGAGGGTTGGCGTCAGGAAGGGCATCCGGCCATAAAAACATTGCCTCAAAAAGAGAACCATGACAATTACAACTACATGGGGGCAGGGTACAGCCCGAAGTGGAGATCGGTTTCTGAGGTTTGGGACATGGAATGTAGGGACAATGACAGGGAGATCAGGAGAAGTGGTGGAAGTATTGGTCAAAAGAAGAGTGGACATATGTTGTGTGCAAGAGACGAGATGGAAGGGAAGTGGTGTGAGAATGGTGAAGGGTAGGCAGGGACAGAAATACAGGTTTGTGTGGCAAGGGTGCCTAGGCGGCGTGAATGGTGTTGGTGTCCTGTTTTCTGAGGAGTTTGTAGACAGTGTGGTGAGTGTGACTAGAGTGAGTGATAGGTTGATGATGGTGAAAATGATGATTGGAAAGCTCTTGGTGAACGTCATCTCGGGATATGCTCTGCAGGTTGGTCGAAGCGATGAAGAGAAGGACAAGTTCTGGTGTGCGATAGAGAAGCTGATGGAAAACGTGAAAGATGAGGAAGTTGTTGTGGTAGGAGGAGACCTAAATGGACATGTGGGAAGGAGTATGGATGGTTTTGACGGAGTTCATGGGGGTTACGGATATGGTGTGAGAAATGGAGAAAGTGAAAGGATTTTGGAGTTTGCTGATGGAGCTGATTTGTTGATTTGTAATACTCAGTTCCAGAAAGAGGATAATAAGCTTGTTACATACACGTCAGGTGGGTCGACGACAACCGTTGACTACCTGATGGTGCGTAGGCGAGATAGGGGGCACCTCCGGGACTCAAAGGTGATCCCGGGGGAGGAGGCTGTTTCACAGCACCACTTGGTTGTCTGCGACGTAAGGGTGAAAGGTGCGAGGAGAGCTCGGCGGGTGAAGTACCAACCGAGAATGAAGGTGTGGAGGTTGAAAGAGGTGACAGTAAGGGAGGCATTAAAAGAGAGGCTGAGTAGGGTCGAGGATGATGTGGTTGAGCTTGAAAGTGGTTGGATGTCAATGAAAGCTAGTCTGTTGGGAGCCGTTGGTGAGGTATGTGGATGGACAAAAGGACCACCGAGGCACTCGGAAACATGGTGGTGGGATGATGAAGTTGGAAAGAGGATTGACGAGAAGAGGAAGAAGTTCAAGGAGTGGCAGAAGGCGAAGGGTACGGGAGCAGAAACAGCAGAGCATGAAAGTTATAAGGCAGCCAGGAAGGCTGCAAAGAAAGAGGTAGCAAAGGCACAGGAGGTATGTAGGAAAATGTTCGGAGAACGCTTGGATTCGGAAGAGGGTCAGAAAGCAGTATTCAGGATTGCAAAGCAGATAGCGAAAGAGAGGTGTGATGTGATGGGGGTGAGTTGCTTGAAGGATGAAGTGGGACAAATCGTTGTCGACCCAGATGGAATTAAAGGAAGATGGAAAAGATATATGGAAATGCTGTTGAATACAGAGAATGAATGGGATGGCAACATAGAGAGTAACCCAGTTTTAGGACCGGCAGAGAAGATAACTGAGAAGGAAGTTGAGGAAGCGATAAAAGCAATGAAGGGTAGAAAAGCGGGAGGGCCGACGGGAGTTGTGGGAGATATGTTGAAGGCAGCAGGAAGTTGGGGTGTGAAGAGAATGACAGAGATCTATAATCTGGTGGTGAAAGAAGGCCGCATTCCAGTGGATTGGGAACTGAGTACCCTCGTCCCTCTATACAAGGGGAAAGGTGACCCTCTGGAGTGTGGCTTGTACCGAGCGATAAAGTTATTGGAGCATGGAATGAAGGTATTGGAAAGGGTGTTGGAGAGGAGGATAAGGAAGAAAGTGAAGATCGACAAAATGCAGTTTGGATTCATGCCAGGAAGAGGAACGAAAGACGCGCTTTTCATTGTGAGGCAGTTGCAGGAGAAGTACATGGAGAAGAGGAAGAAGTTGTTTCTTGGGTTTGTTGATCTGGAGAAAGCATTCGATCGGGTTCCACGCAAAGTATTGACATGGGCATTGAGGAAGTTAGGAGTGGAGGAATGGTTGATCAGAGTAGTGATGGCAATGTACAAAAGAGCGCGCACAGCTGTAAGGATGAAGGACGGGAACAGTGGTGAGTTTGAGGTGAAGATGGGAGTGCATCAGGGGTCGGTACTAAGTCCACTACTATTTGTAGCTGTGATGGAGGTGCTGGCTCAGAACGTAAAGGAGGGTTTACCGTGGGAGTTGTTGTATGCAGATGATCTGGTGTTGATTGCGGAAAGTATGGATGGACTGAAGGAAAAGATGAACACGTGGAAGGAATGTATGGAGAAAAAAGGTCTGAAGGTGAATATCGGAAAGACGAAGGTGATGGCAAGTGGTAAAGCATGTGGTGAGGTGGAAAGAACTGGGAAGTGGCCCTGTGCTGTGTGTAGGAAGGGTGTCGGAGTGAACTCCATTCAGTGTACAATGTGCGCTGAGTGGGTTCATCAAAAATGTAGTGGTCTGAGAGGGTCATTAACCAGTGTGGCAGCTACATTCAAATGTAAGGTGTGCACAGAGGGAGCTGCAGATGGAGGAAATATTGAGTTGTATCTTGGAGATGGCGTGAAGCTGGAAGGTGTGAAAACATTTTGCTACCTCGGAGACATGCTGAATGGAGAAGGTGGATCAGATTCGGCAACGGTTGCTCGAGTGAGATGTGCATGGAAGAAGTTTCGGGAATTGAGTGGCGTGCTGATGATGAGGGGAGTGTCATTGAAGCTGAAGGGAAAGGTGTATGCTGCATGTGTGAGAAGTGTTATGATTTATGGGAGCGAGACATGGGTAATGAACGTAGAGCAGCAACGAAGGTTGGAAAGGGTGGAAATGCGAATGGTTCGACGGATGTGCGGAGTATCGTTGAGAGAGAGGAAGACAAATGATGAATTGCGAAAGATGATGGGAATAGAGCCTGTGATTCATGCTGTGAAGAGGAACAGGTTGAGATGGTTTGGTCATGTGTTGAGGAAGGATGAAAGTGACTGGTTGAGAAGAGTGATGGAAATGAAGGTAGAAGGAAGTAGAAGACGGGGAAGACCGAGAAAGACTTGGCTAAAGATGGTGGAAGAAGAAATGCGGGCAAGGGGGTTAACAAGGAGAGATGCAGAAAATAGGGCAAAATGGAGAAGATTGTCATGGGGACCGCAAGGCTAACCCCCGCTCTAGCAGGGAAAATGGCCTTTAAAATGCATGTTGTTGTTGTGTTGTTGACCAAAGTGATTCGTGTAAAAGGGATATAAAATCTACAAGACACTTTGATGCTTGGATTTTCTTCAGAATTGTTGTATGTCATTCATAACTGTGTTTTACAAAGTATACTTCACATTTGAAATTCAAAACGTGAACATTAAACTAAAGGGAAATATGCCCCATACGTTAGTGTTCCGCACGTTTAAATGAAGGCATTCCAGGAAGACGAAACATATTTGCTGAAAAACTCACTGTAATTCCATTGAGCCATCTATATTATGAAACAAGAGTGTCCGTCTGCCTGTTCATCCACCCGTCCATCCCCGAACTACTCCCTCAGTTTTTGGGCTATCTCCGCCAAACCTTATGTGGAATGTTTTGGGGTGCCAGTGGGTATCATAAGGTGTGTGGGAGGTTTCATGAATTCCTCAATACAAATTATTTTGATTTTATATCCGTATAAAGTGTTTCGTGTCTGCCCTTGCTCGCTGACAGATTCGTCTTTATTGGTTATCATGTCAGAATGGCGTCTGTATTTGTTTACCTCACGAGTGTTTGTAACATTGTATCTTGTTATATTCATGCTATTGTGGAGCTATGCTCTCATGATAAAGCCGGACAAAATGGACGACACCAGGAACGAAGTTTCACTGAGCTATTTAATTCTAGCTCAACTCAAAAGCACTGAAAAGCCCGATAGAACGGGCGGCAATTTATAACCAAAGTTCACCACACAAAAGCCACACCTCTCAGGCGGAGCGTGGTATGCAAATCGGTAAGCCACGCCTCTCAACGGGGCCTGGTATGCAAACCAAGTGTCCACCCGGGCAAGGCAAGTCCGGGCAAGTGACCGCCCGCCGGTTACGTCATCGGTCGGTGCAAGGGGATTGTGTAATGCTTCCGGTAAACGCTACATGCGCCCCCCCAGAATTAACTTGCACCGGGAGAGTCAGTTTGAGGGGGGTCTTGATGACCCGGCCGAAACGACCCCTGGCGATTCGTGTGGGGGTGGTAGGTGGCGTGGCGGTGGATGGTCGGGCGGGGGGCTTGGTTGACGGGGGACGGCCCCGTCGTGGAGGAAGGGCCAACCGTGGAGGTTGGTCGAGGTCCAAATGGGCCGGCTTGAGGCGGTCCACGGAGATGTGGTCCGGTTTGCCGCCGATGTCCACGATGAATGACTTGTCGTCCCTCTTCAGGACCCGGAAAGGTCCATCGTACGGCGGCCGGAGCGGTCCCCGGTGTGCGTCGTTCCGGATGAAAATGTACTCCACAGTGCGAAGTGCTGGGGGGACGTGGGGTTGGGGGCAGCCGTGATGGGACGTGGGCACGGGGGCAAACCTCCTGGCGGCCTCCTGGAGGACCGAGCGTTGGCGAGCCGCAGACCAGGGGCCGGTGGCGTCAGGGATGAACTTGCCCGGCACGCGCAGTGGCTGGCCGTAGACCAGCTCAGCGGTGGAAGCCTGGAGGTCCTCTTTAGGGGCCGTTCGGAGGCCCAATAGGACCCACGGGAGCCTGTCAGCCCAAGCGTCATCCTGGAGGCTGGCCCTGAGAGCGGCTTTCATCGAGCGGTGGAACCGCTCGCACAAGCCGTTGGCTTGGGGGTGGTAGGCCGTGGTGCGGTGTAGCTTGACCCCCAAGGCCTGGGCGACCGCGCCCCAAAGCTCAGAGGTGAATTGCGGGCCTCTGTCGGAGGAGATGTCCGAGGGGGCGCCTAAAAGGGCAATCCAGGTGCCAATGAAGGCCTGCGCCACATCGGCGGATGTTGTTGATGCCAGCGGGATGGCCTTCGGCCACCTGGTGGTCCTGTCCACCATCGTGAGGAGGTGGGTGAAGCCCCGTGAGGAGGGAAGGGGTCCCACCATGTCCACATTGACGTGGTCGAAGCGCCGCGCGGGCACGTCGAATGGTGCCAACAGGGCCTGGGTGTGCCGGTGGACCTTCGCGCGCTGGCAGGCGACACAGGCATTGGCCCAGTCGCGGATGTCTTTACGCAGCCCGTGCCAGACTAATTTCGCTGCCACGAGTTTCTGCGATGCCCTCCGGCCCGGGTGGGAAAGGCCGTGGACGGCGTCAAAAATGTGCCGCTGCCAGCCGGTGGGCACGATGGGGCGAGGTTGGCCCAGGGAAACGTCGCACAGGAGAACTGTGCCTGTGTCCTCGAAGGGGACGTCGGCCAACCGCAGGCCTGTGTCCGCTGTCCGGAGGGCTTGCACCGTGGGGTCGGCGGTCTGGTCGGCCGCCATGCGGGCGAAGTCCACACCGAGGTGGACGGCGTTCGCGCCGGACCGGGAGAGGCAATCGGCCACAGCATTGTCCTTGCCCGCGACGTGCCGGATGTCCGTCGTAAATTCGGACACGGCGGAGAGGTGGCGCTGCTGGCGGGCCGACCACGGCTCTGCAACCTTGGCCATGGCGAAGACCAGGGGTTTGTGGTCCACAAACACCATGAACGGGCGGCCCTCTAAAAGATGGCGGAAGTGGTGAACGGCCAGGTAAAGGCCGAGGAGCTCGCGGTCGAAAGCGCTATACTTGCGCTCGTTAGGGCGAAGCTGTCGGCTGAAGAAGGCCAGCGGTTGCCAAGCCCCGTTCACCCACTGTTCATGCACGGCACCCACCGCGTAGTCAGAAGCGTCTGTGGTGAGGGCGATGGGTGTGTCGAGCGCCGGGTGCGCCAGCATGGTCGCGTTGGCGAGGGCCAGCTTAGTGCCAGTGAACGCCTCGTCCATCTCTTTGGTCCAGACGACGTCGTGCTTGGCCGGCTTGCCCCGGAGGGCTTCGTACAAGGGGCGCATGAGTTGGGCGGCGCGAGGCACGAACCGGTGGTAGAAATTTACCATTCCCAAAAAATCCTGTAGGGCCTTGATGGAGCGGGGGCACGGGAAACTTGTGACTGCCTCCACCTTGGTCGGCAGCGGAAGGGCCCCGCGCTTCGTGATGCGGTGCCCCAGGAAGTCGACGGCCGTTACGCCAAACTGGCATTTCGCTGGGTTGATGATGAGGCCGTGCTGGCCGAGGCGCTCAAAAAGCGTGCGCAGGTGGATGAGGTGCTCCGCCCGGGAAGTGCTGGCGACAAGAATGTCATCCAAGTCGACGAAAAGGAAGGTGAGGTCGTGCAGCACGCTGTGCATCAGCCGTTGGAAGGCCTGGGCCGCGTTCTTAAGGCCGAACGGCATGCGAAGGAACTCGAAGAGGCCAAAAGGTGTAATTACCGCCGTCTTCGGCACGTCGGCCGGCCGGACGGGTACCTGGTGGTAGCCCCGAATGAGGTCGACCTTGGAAAAGATCACCCGCCCCGCCAAATGGGCGGAAAAGTCCTGTATATGTGGTATCGGGTACCGGTCGGGGGTGGTGGCGTCGTTGAGGCGGCGGTAATCGCCGCATGGTCACCATCCGCCACCCGGTTTGGGCACGATGTGCAGGGGCGAGGCCCACGCGCTATTCGAGCGCCGCACAATGGCCAATCGCTCCAGCGCATCGAATTCCGCCTTCGCCACAGCGGGTTTGGCCGGGTCGAGGCAACGAGCCCTGGCGTAGACCGGTGGACCTGTGGTCTGGATGTGGTGTTCGACACCGTGTTTGACGGCGACGGCCAAAAACGTCTGCTGCGTGAGGGTGGGAAACTCGGCGAGTAGGCGGGTGAAATCATCCGCTGCCGGGAGAGCGCAGGCTACCTTGGTTGGTGTGGAGCCGCTCAATGAGCAAGCGAGTGAGTTGAAGGTCTCTGCGTTGATGATCCGACGCCGTTTGACGTCAACCAAAAGCCCATGCGCGCAAAGAAAATCTGCACACAGCAAGGCCATGGGTACGTTCGCCGTGATGAAGTCCCACCTGAAGCGCTGGCCCCCGAAGCAGAATGCGACGCTGCGCGAACCGAAGGTGCGGATGGAGGAGCCGTTTGTGACGACCAAGGCGGGGCCGCAAAGCGCGGCCTGTTTGTCCTGCACCGAGGCGGGTATCACGCTCAGCTGAGCGCCGGTGTCGCACAAAAAACGCCGCCCGGACGCTGTGTCCGTAATAAACAGAAGGCTGCCTGAATGGCCAACGCTCATGGCAGGCAGCGAGCGCCGGCCTGGTCATTTCCCGACCTGCCGAAAATGCACGGTGGGCGGCACGTTCTGGCCTTCTGCCCGAACCTGGCACGGTAGTAGCACATGGTCCGCTCTGGTGGAGGCTCCGGCGGAGGCTCCGGCGGTCGCGTTGGGTTCTGTCGACGGGGCGTCGCGGCTGCCGCTGCCGCCAGGGGTGCTAACTCGGCCGGTGGTGGCGCCGGTTGTGGCGCGGGCGTTGCCTCGGTCAGCCCAGGGTTCCAGGCGGCCGCTCCGACATGTCGCCTGCCCGGGTAGCTGCCGGAGGAACAGCTCGCGGAAGAGGAAATCTGGGCTGTGGTCGACGAGTAGAGCAAGCATGTGGTCCATGCGTTCGGATGGACGGGCCTCACCCAGCTCCCGGAGGTCGAGCAGTTGTCGCGCGCGTTCGGTCTCTGTGAGTCCAAGCGCACCGAGGAGTAGGCCTTTGAGTGCGCCGTATTTGTCGGCGTTCGGCGGGTTCTGTAGGAAGCTCAGGACCCGAGCGGCAGTGGAGGCATTGAGCGCGGAGACCACATGGTGGTAGCGCGTCGTGTCCTCCGTAATGTTCCGCAGAGCGAATTGAGAATCCGCTTGGGCGAACCAGACGGCTGCATGCGATTCCCAAAAGCCAGGGAGCTTCAAAGCTACAGATGACTCCATCGCCGTGTTCTTGAAAAGGGGTCACCAATTGTGGAGTTATGCTCTCACGATAAAGCCGGACAAAATGGATGACACTAGGAACGAAGTTTCACTGAGCTATTTATTTCTAGCTCAACTCAAAAGCACTGAAAAGCCCGATAGAACGGGCGGCAATTTATAACCAAAGTTCACCACACAAAAGCCACGCCTCTCAGGCGGGCGTGGTATGCAAATCGGTAAGCCACGCCTCTCAACGGGGCGTGGTATGCAAACCAAGTGTCCGCCTGGGCAAGGCAAGTCCGGGCAAGTCCGGACGAGCCCGGGCAAGTGACCGCCCGCCGGTTACGTCATCGGCCGGTGCAAGGGGATTGTGTAATGCTTCCGGTAACCGCTACACTATAGTATTAATTTGTGATTGGAATGATGCGGTTTGGAATGAAAATATAGCGAGATTGAGTTTAAAGTAAATTATGTGAGGGTTTCCACCCATGGCATTCACAGATTCACCATTTTCAGTTTTGCCATTGACTGGGTACAGAAACATTCAGTTGCAGTAAGTTTTTTGCCCAAGTCCTTCACCAACCAGCTGTCCATACCTGACATTCGACTGAAGGTGGCACAGGAATGTTGGTCCTCCTGCTGTTCCTTTTGTTATGCTGCCTCCTGATCCATTCTGTGTTATAACTCTTCCACGATCCTTGACTATGTATTTTTTTTTTAAGCGTTTTTTTCTGGTTGTGTAGATTACTCAACCTATTCATTAAGATATTTTGACAACACAATTCATTAAGACAACAATTAATTTTTTTTAGTCATCAAGACAAAAATTATTGCAGAACTACCCTGGTGCTGTACAAAAACCATAATGAGTGCAAATAAAAATTGTTCATATTTGGAAGAAAAGCTGCACAATGCTCTGAAATGTCCCATATGTAATTCCTGCATGGTCTTGGACCTTCACAGATGCTTTCCAGTAGCAATTTAGATAATTTTCATATGATTAACTTCTTTTTTTTTCCAGCAAAAATGAAATGGTTAGCCAGGTCTCAGAAACATGAAAAGAAAGTTTCAAAAATAATTAATTAACTGGCAGAGTTTTATTTACAAACATTGTATCATGTTTTATTTACGAACACCAGCTCTCCCATGATCGACTGTTGATAAACAAAAATCACTTGTATCACTTCACCATCATTAGTGCATTTAAATTGCATCAGATGTGGCAATAAGTGTGAATTGGTGCTCCCAGCTTGGCGGCTCGATGACAGAAAAAAGTATTTGCATTTTTGCCATCTTCGTCCCTACCCTGTTTAGAATCCCGTGCGGGCATGAGCAACTTGCTAACGCGTTTAGAATCCATGCGGGCATGGGCAACTTGCTACCCCGTTTATAATCGTGCGGGCATGAGCAACTTTCTACCCTGTTTGGAATCCGTGTGGGCATGGGCAACTTGCTACCCCATTTGGAATCCTATGCGGGCATAAGCAACTTGCTACCCAGTTTCGAAACTGTGCAGGCATGGACAACTTGCTACCCCGTTTAGAATCTGTGCGGGTATGGGCAACTTGCTACCTCATTTAAAATCCGTGCGGGCATGGGCAACTTGCTACTTCTATTAATGCTCATTGCTCTGGGCAAAAGGTTCTTTGTAACGTAATATAAAAATTGAAAATACAATATGCCTGAATCTTGTTGGAAAATATAATAAGGACCTTTCACAATGTGTAATGCCATCAGAAAATTTTGTAGCACGATCATTGAATGCTTGAAAAAGGAAATTAAAATTTGTGTTTGTTTGTGTGGGGAGCAAACCATCACAGCATGATGAGGCCAAAAGGACTTGACTCGTGAATTTTTATTTCATCTTCACCTTTTATTTATGGTTTATTGGTGTGTAAATCTATGTGAAATGAAATATTGAAGATGATAATCACATCTATCATTTAGCTTTTGAACCGAACATGTTTCATTTGTTTGCGGATTTAGATTGAAGTGGCGAAGAAGCCATCCTTACGGGCAGGTTGTTTCCTCTCTAAATATGGACAGCATAATTCCCTCGGAATTATGAATGGGTTAATTCCCCTAACATTATGGATGGGTCAATTCCCCTAACATTATGGATGGGTTAATTCCCTCTGAATTACAACAGGATAATTCCCCCCGAATTACAGTTAATTCCCCCAAAATTGGTGTATTTTAGTACTGTATACATCCGCTTTGAACCCCTTTGGAAATTGTGAATTTTATTTACCACATAAATCCTTCCTGGGCACACCCCGATTACAACCACCAGTTTTCAACTCATTCCATCCACTGGTTTAGAAGTGCAAGCAAGTTAAATAAGCACAAATTAACAAACAAATAAACAGTCGTCTCTAATTAGATAGAGTACAAGCAAAAGTATCCGTCTCCAGTGATGGGAAACCGAGTTAATCTATCAATTTTAATTATTTAATGGACTTTAAAAAGGCTAATTGTTTTGCACTCTTGGTTTCACTCAGAGCCAAAGTTCTGAGCTACTTATACCGTCCACCGTGAAATGGTGGTGCAACATCAGGCGGCGGAGGTTGGATTGGTCTGAAAAGAGGGGAAAAGATAGCTACCGGTATTTAAAATTGTGTGTTACTCCATGATGATTTGCATTAAATCTACTTTAATCCAGATGCTCATGTTGATTTTATAGATTACTGGAAGGGACAATAAAGTGACTGACTGTTGCATCAAGAAAAGTGAAATAAAAATGCAAAATTAAAATGCAAAAAAATAAAATGCAAATTAACCAATCAGCAGCTTTTCAAACGCAGCATTGGAAGCGGCCGTCATAAATGTGAGACAGACGAACAGACACCGTGGTTCTCAATATATATATAAGATGGTTATAAGTGGCAGAATTTTGATTGGAGTTTACCAATTAAGAATAAAACGTCTCAGTAGGTTGACAGATGTGTTGTACTACTAAATGGTAATGACAAGTATTGTTGTTAGTGTTTGTGTCCAGGTATCAAATCCGATGGCCGTTGGTGGAGGGAAGTTTCAGTGAGAAAGTTGAGGGCGCTGAAATTTCTGCAAGCAACACACCATCAGAACCCCCTCTTTTTGCTGAAAGATATGGAAAGGAGAGCAATGTGGGAAGCCATATTGGACAATGCCAAAGAGCAACATGCCTCTTCGACGAGGACGGAGATCTTCTGGTGACCAGAAGACAAAGAAATGTTCATGAAGAAGGTAGACCGATTACACAGCCAGCCATATTATTTGAACACCCGCAAGGGGAAAAGGATGAGGAAACGTATGATGTGAATGGAAGTAAAGTGAAATTGCAACAAAAGGACCAGGAAACACAAAACAATGAAGATAACACAAATGATGAGGCCGAATATGAAGAAGAATTTGAGATTACAAAGGAAGCAACTCCAGATATCATCACAATACGTATGTATAGCATATGGTGTGCTTCATAAGAATGTCTAAACAATATTGGTATTTATTTTCAATAAATAACTAACTTGTTCATCATAATCGATAAACCGTGTGCTAGATTTTAAAATGGCAGTCATTTCTTTGTTTCACATTTGTTAAAGTTACGTCTCTTTTATTGCAATTGATGAAGTTAAAATACGGGATAAAATATCATGTCTACGTTCTTCAAAAACAAACTTGGCATTTAAATAAATAAGTAATTTGCTAATTTCTTACAGTGTACATTCAGGGATAAGAATTTTCCATAGAGAAGGAAACCAGAAAGACTGAGTTTCCGGGATCAGCCTTAGACCCCAAGAAGATGCTGCTCCAGTCTCCTGGCACGTGATTTTTGACCGCATACTTGACTGATCTCCCTTTCTGGAGTTATTGAAATTTGGTAGTTCCAATCTGCTGTGCTCTAGCTAGGATTACCCCCAATTTTGGCACCAAACCATGCCATCTTTGACAGGATCCAAAATGCGATGCTGCTGATAATGTTTTTGTAGAAACATTTCAAAAAAACAAAAACTTTGAATATCATTTTCCCCACCAAAAATCACATCTGTAAATCCTAACACTGCATTCAACATTAAAGGCGTGTGCTGCGCTGTTGACTTAATTTGGGTTTTGGCACCGCTTACATTTGCATGCTGTTACGGATTCGTCACTTCCGCTGTTGTGGTTTTCACCCACTTGACATATTTCTGATATTATGTACTATTATTATTCTCAAAAGGTTTATTATTCAGGAACAGCTATCTAAAGTTAAAAAGGTTAACTTAAAATGATACAGGAAACCGAACTGGACGACGAGGAGGTGAAGAGGAAGAGGCGGCGCGAGCAAAGTTGGAGAAGACGTGTGACGTCAAGGCTCCGTAGCGAGGCTGGTCTACTGAAAGTCGCGAGGGAATTTTGAGTTCCTTGAAGGGACATCCGGCGATAGGAATTATCGCTGGAGTGGAAAATCTGCGTAGTCAGATTTGGGCGCTGAGATTTCGACGAATCCTCGCCTAGTCGCATTGGCTCAAGTAAGGGCCGTCAGCCATTTTGAACCCCGCGCTTTGGACACCTACAAAGGTCTTGCCTCGCGTTATCTTCACCCCAACATCCTACAGTTTGTCGGGGATGTGTGTGTGTGACCGCTTCGCCTCCAATTACGTTGCGGTTCGCTGAGTGAGCGGTGAAGGTGACCCTCTGAAGGGCGCCGTTGTACAGTTTCGGCGGGGGCGATCACCATTGCCAACTGTACACGATTCGAATATCGACTGGAAAGCGAGATTCGGGCTTCGACTGGATATCGTTTTAGCGACCGCTGGAGCGAATCACATTCGCCTTGGAAAAGGTTATAGAGACATTGAGGAGTGTCCTTTTGACTCGCTGGGAGCGCAGTGAGTTCTGACTTTATTGATGGTATATAGAGTGCACTCTTAATTGCCATTTGTTGTACCGTTATTCCTGTGTGATTTTCAATATATTATTTGTTCATTTATAATCATTGGTGTGGTTTCACTATTGATTTCTAACACAGGGTAACATATTTTTCTGCCGTGGCTCCTCTCGGGGTTCGGAGGTGTTCCGAGACCAGGAGATTGTAGAGGAACACGTAACAATGCATATACACAAGTGATTCGATTTTGGTTAAGGTACGGATGCAGATCTGGCTCATCAGTGGGGTACATTGGACAATTCTACAATGTTGAAATGTGGATGGGAAGGAGTGGTAACTTCCCTCGTTTACTTGTGTTAATGTAAATACCAACACTTCTGCACACATACTTTGTGAATGCGCATTTATGGGCTGATTATATTGGAAATAGATTTGGATGGCATATGTCCCATTGATCCCAATTTCCATCTTCCTTACCTCCCGTTTATTATTATTTTATTTACTACGAGCAAAGGTAAGGTGGGAACTTTGAGACTTGGTCGGTGTCTGATCCATCGCCTGAAACCCACCGAGGTGTGGAGATAGCAACCAACAACAGAAATTTGTGCATGCACACACACACACACACACACACACACACACACACACACACACACACACACACACACAATCTTTGATACCTGGGAGGGCTCCATCCCACCTCTGAAACCCACATATGGAGATAACAACCAACGACACATGCACACACACACACACACACACACACACATATATACAGTCATGTGAAAAAGTAAGTACACCCCATGTAAAGTTTTGACTTTTTCAACATATTTCAACATACAGCTATTTGATCTTCATTTCAACAATATTGACAGATAAAGGTGATATAATATAACAAATATCATGAAACATTTACATTTTGTAGTCCATTGTATAATTTAAATAAATATAAATGCAAATTTCGCATGTGGAAAAGGTAAGTACACCCTTGGCTCTAATAGGTGGTATTGCCCCCTTTGGCAGAAACAACCTCATGTAGGCGTTTCTCATAACTGTCTACCAGTCTCTCACATCGACTGGGAGAAATTTTTGCCCACTCCTCCATGTAGAATTCTTTCAGATGTGTGATGTTTGAGGGGTTGCTTGCATGCACAGCTCGTTTCAAATCCCCCCACAACATCTCGATGGGATTTAGATCCGAGCTTTGACTTGGCCATTCCAGAACCCTCCATTTCTTTATTTTCAGCCATTCCTTGGTGGATTTACTGGTACTAGGGCATGCCCGTACTATATCTATATCTAAAATTATATCCCCCCCTCTATTTACATGAAATGGTTTGGTACATGAAATGTTTTGGTCCATTCGCAACGCCAAAGCGAACGGCGAACGCTTTACATGAAATGGTTTGGTGCATGAAATGTTTTGGTCCATTCGCAACGCCAAAGCGAACGGCGAACGGCTTGCGAGTACAGTGACAATCCCCCCGGGGTTTTTATTAGTTTTAAAACATAGTTTAACGCCAACATAGCGCCAACATAGTTTGCAAACGTGAAATAAATGAATACGCTCTCAAATGTGCCATCCGAGGCAGAGTGTGTCCGCCACGTTCGGCACACGCGATAGCTCGCTGCTCTCTGATTGGTTGAATCGTTTTTTGGACATAGCTCGGTAAGTAATTGTCCGATTAATATGAAACCTTGAAAAGGCACATCCTCGGGTCCCCAGCAATATACCTGGCAAGTTTAAAGTATATCGGACCCGTGGTTGTCGAGAAACAGCGGTCACAGACAAACAAACGTACAAACGTACAAACGTACAAACGTACAAACGTACAAACGTACAAACAAACACACAGAGATTACTGGAATTATAGATAGATGTGTAGGGTCATTGTCATGTTGCAAGGTCCACCTTCGGTTAAGCTTCAACTTTCCGACAGATGGCCTCACATTATCCTCAAGCACCCTCTGGTACAATGAAGAATTAATAGTGGATTCTATGATGGTGAGCTGCCCAGGCCATGATGCAGCAAAGCTGCCCCAAACCATAATATTTCCACCACCATGCTTTACAGTTGGTATCAGGTTCTTGTGGTCAAATGCTGTCTTTGGTTTTTGCCAAACATGTCTTCTGGTACTGTGGCCAAATAGCTCTAACTTTGACTCACCTGTCCAGAGCACATTGTTCCAGAAGTGCTTGTCTTTGCCTAGGTGTTCATTGGCAAACTTTAGTCTTGCCCTGATGTTCTTTCTGGACAGCAAAGGTTTCCTCCTGGCACACCTCCCATGTAGATCAAATTTGTGCAGCCTCTTTCTCATGGTAGACTCGTGCACTTTGACATCAACAGTGGCAAGAGCTACCTGTAGGTGCTGTGATGACATTCTGGGGTTCTTAGAGACTTCATTCAGCATCTTGCGGTCTGCTCTCGGGTTGAATTTGCTGGGGTGGCCTCACCTGAACAAGTTGGCAGTTCTTTGGAATCTTCTCCACTTGTAGATGATCTTCCGGACAGTCGAATGATTGATTTCAGATTGTTTGGAGATCTTTTTAAATCCCTTCCCAGACTCGTAGGCATCTATAGCCTTCTTTCTGAACGCCTCAGAGAGCTCTTTTGATCTAGGCATGGTGATGCCGCACACTTCAGCAACAAAGAGCAAACCAAACTAAATGTCTGAGGTGTAAATAAGAGAGGTTCCTCCAAGATCCTCTCTAACGATGTTCTAATCATTTGCACCTGAGCTGGTGCACCTGATTCTAATTTTAGGTATTTGAAGTAGTGATAAATGTTGGGGTGTACTTACTTTTTCCACATGTGAAATTTGCATTTATGTTTATTTAAATTATACAATTGACTACAAAATGTAAATGTTTCATGATATTTGTTACATTATAGAACCTTTATCTATCAATATTGTTGAAATGAAGATCAAATAGCTGTATGTTGAAATATGTTGAAAAAGTCAAAACTTTACGTGGTGTGTACTGACGTTTTCACGTGACTGTACGTGCACACCCCTATATACACACACATATATACGAGCACACACCTATACACACACACACACACACACACACACACACACACACACACATATATATACGTGCACACACCTATATATACACACACACACACACACACACACAAACACACACACATGAAGGTGGTTAATTTGAGACCCAGGAGGGCTCCGTTCCACCTTCGGAAACCCGCATATGGAGATAAAGACAAACAACATCCGCACACGTAATCTCTCCCGTATCGACTTACGAGTGCACCATTGCCACCGAGGCTCCGCGGCTTGTTTGAACTTCCGTTACGGTAATTCCATATATATATATATATATATATATATATATATATGTATGTATATATATATATATATATATATATATATATATATATATATATATATATATATATATATATATATATATATTGTAACGGATTTGAGAAGTGTAACGGATTTGAGAAGTGTAACAATTTTGAGAAAGTGTAACGAATGTGAAAAGTATGGTTTTGTTGTGTGTAACACCCTCGTAATGTAAAGAATGGTCGCAGCTCGTCCTCTTAGTTAATTCCATAAACCTACACACAGGACACGATATATCCTTTTAAATAGTTAGTCCCTTATTCTCTGTGTAGGCTAAGGATGTGTTTCCCACTAGTTTGACTCTTCATTGCACCGAATTAAATAAGAGTAGGCCCTCCGACGCCCCATGGCAGCTTCCAAGTGCCAGGTTTGCACTTTGCTGCATTTTCATCTGCCGTCCACTTTGCAGCAGTTGACTCCATTACGCACGAGGTAACGCCGAAGAAGAAAGGCGGGTCTCCACCTCGTCATAGAGGGGAGGAGTAAGTCGGCCCCGCTCATCCAACCCAGAATGAGGGGTTTGGCTTGAGAGGGCGGAGAGAGAACGTTTGGGGAAGGTTCGAAAAGGGTGAAGAGGGGGCCTATATAACCCGCTGCGGGATGCTCCCAAAAGGAGATGAGCTGAGAGGAGGGATGAGTTCTGGGTCCAGGAGATGCGCTGGAGACGAGCAGGTGTGACCGAGCCGCTGTGAGACGTGCCGCGCTGCAGGAGAAACGGACCGGGGCAACGCAAGGAGCGCACGAGGCAGTACGGAGAAAGGAAGTTCGCCCGCGCAGTTTGGGACCAAAGCTCGGCTTCTTGACGGCGGTGCCTTCTGGCCCGACCGTGCCCAGTACCCGCTGAACCTTCCTTGCCTCTAAAAGCCTCCCATCTCCAAGCCATTCCTTCCTGCCTGCATTTCCCCGTGTAAGTGTGATCGTCCGTCTGTCTTTAATGTTGTCCTGGGGTTTATTAATTAAGCTTGAATAGGTAAGCTAATGATTTCACTGTGTGTCTGCTCCTTCCATTTTCTGTATATAACCGACTGCTCTCGTTGCTTTGGCTTGTGAAAATACTTAATAAATCCTGTTATTCCTCCGTACTTCTTCTTCTTCTTCATTCTCGTTCGGTCGCTTTAGAGGTTTCCATATTGAGTAGCTGCGGCGCGATACGGCCAAAGTTTGGGGTGAATCGGGTTTTAGTCAGGGAAGCACTGTTCGGTCGCGGAGCCTCCGCTCGGCAAACATACCATCTTTAACCGCGTACCGTAACAATTGGTGTCGGGGAGTGAGATACGAGGCCCGAAGCGCGCTTAACGCGCTCAAAATTACAGGCAGCTGGAAATTGTTTTGTTTTTAAAGCAAAACCCGAATTTTGAAATCGCGCCATGGCTGGTCAAGGCGACGGGATGCAGGTGGGAGAGATAGACGGGGTGGAATCGACCCAGGACCTCGGGGAAATGTATGTGGAGGAAAGGGAGGAGGAGAAAAATGGCAATGTGGTTGCGGGGGTTTCAGACGCACAAAATGGCGCTCTCGCGCACGTGGTTGAGGGGGCCACGGCCGCGGAACCAATGAGCGCGGCCCAAATGCAAGCCTTCATGACCCAGTTCATGGTGGAAATGCAGAAAAAAAACGACAGTATAGAGCGAATGAGGGACGAAGCAAGGGCTGATAGTGAGCGAATGAGGAACGAAGCAAGGGCTGATAGTGAGCGAATGAGGGATGAAGTGAGGGCTGATAGTGAGCGATTGGGGGGCGAGATGGGGGGCAAAATGGGAGAAATGGGGGAACGGCTAGAAGCTAAATTTGAGGGGTTAGACAATAATTTTAAGGGATTAGACAAGAAATTTGGGAAGTTAGACGACAAATTTGAGGGGTTAGACAACGGGATAAAAGAGGTGAAAAATGGGTGAATGGGGTTAGAAAATAGGATGGAAGACAAATTGCGGGAAATAGGGGAGCAATCCGCCCGGGAAATCGAACAGATGGGGAACCAGATGGAGGAGATGAAAGAGGAGATACGACGAGGTGTAAGTGAGGAGGTCTCGGGGGTACGCGAGGAGGTAAAGCGAGGCGAAAAGCGTATAGAGAAAGAGGTGAGGAATAATACGGCTAGGTTACAGGGGGGCATAGAGGGTCTGACGAAGGGAGTAGAACAGCTGACAGTGGGACAAAAGGAACTAGTGGACCAAGTGGAAAAGAACACTGCAATAATCGGGGGGTTAAAAGCGACACAAAAAGACATTAAGAACGAATTAATAGCGACACAAAAGGAATGTCAGATGGTACATGAGGGGTTGACGAAGAAGTTGGAAGAGGTGACAGAAGTAATGGAGACGAAGGACCGAGAAGTGAGGACGCACATAGAAACGGTTAAAGTGGCGTTAGAGGAAGAGATAGAGGGGGCGCACAGGGAGATGAAGGAAGTAAAGGAAAAATTAGAGGAGGTGGAAGAAGGGGTGAGTGAAATTAAGAAGAGACGAAGGGAAACTAAAAAGGAAATAAAGGAGGAAGTAATGGAATTGGTACAAGGTCTGTGCTCGAATCGTGATGATGTGCTCACTAACCAAATAAAGAGTTTGCAGGTGGCAGAGGAGGTGCGGAGACGAGGTGTCAAGGTGAGTGGCGATATATTCGGAAATGTATTTTTTTTTTTTTTTTTTTTTTTTTTTGTTTTGTATACAAGATCGAGGCTCGTGAAAGAGCGAACATTAATCACACAGAAAGACAAACAGACACACAAAACAAATAACATCGGGAGCGGTAGACAAGATGGGGAGAGAGGGGGAAGGACACAAACACAACATTTGAGAGCAGGGACCGAGAGACATGGAGACATCGAGAGAACTGTGGGAGGGAGAGGGCTTTGGGGGGAAGGCATGGGAAGGGGGGGGGGGGGTGGGAGAGGTATAAAACGTATGGACACTGCCAAGACTTCCAGGAAAGAAGTTGGAATTTCAAACAAGGTGGATCTGGGGTGAATTAGTGGGGGTAGAAAAGATCAAGGTTTTGGATGGGGGAAGATAAGAGATGGTGGTGAACAGCTGTTTTGAAGACCTGGAGGGAGGAGTGTGATTGAAGTGAGTATGGGAGTTTGTTCCAGAGGCGGGAGAAAAGAGGAATGAAAGAGTGAAGGTGAGCAGAGAGCCGAGATTTCGGCAGTTTAACCATCAGAGGGTGGCTGGCAGATCTTGTGCGACCTGTAGGAATATTTGGGGGACAGAGCACAGAGAGAGCTGGGGGAGCAAGGCCGGAGAGGAGTCGGTAGAAGACAGAAAGACCACCTACCTGCCTGCGGTGAGTGAGTGAAAGGCCCTCAGAGATAGCTTCATCGCGGGAGATTCCAATGATTCTGAAAGCTTTGGATTCAACAGCGTGAAGCCGAGCCAGGTGTGAGGCAGGAGCACCAGCCCATAGGGGAGAACAGTATTCCATTGAGCTGCGGATGAAAGCCTTGTATGTGGTGAGGAGCTCAGGTGTGCCTAGGAAGGACTTCGCACGACGGAGGATGCCCAGTCGGCGACTGGCTTTGGAGGCCAGCTTGGAAATGTGGTTTTCCCAAGAAAGATCATGGCAGATGGTGAGACCCAAAAGCTCGAGTGACAGAACTTCTTGGAGAGGATTTTTGAGAAAGTAGATGGGAGGGTTGTCCAGTCGATCTTTTCGGACAGACATAGTAAGAGTGTGAGATTTGTCAGGATTGAAAGACATGTTCCACATGTTTGACCAGTCTGTGATTTTGTCCAGGTCTTCAGAGAGTGAGGAGGCTGCAGACTGCCGATCTGAGGGAAGAGGAATGGAGCGGCAGAGAGTGGAGTCATCAGCAAAGAGATACAGAGGATTTTCCAGAGAGTCGGAGAGATCATTGATAAAGACCAGAAAAAGCACAGGGCCCAGCACACTGCCTTGGGGAACTCCAGCCTGAACGGGAAGGGGAGATGAGAGAAATCCATTCAGGGCCACACGTTGACTACGACCAGAGAGGAAGTCCGCAAGCCATGCATGGAGATTTCCATGGATACCATAGGAGGAGAGTTTGGTGAGCAGAGCTGGGTGCCAGACCGTATCGAAGGCACGTGATATGTCAAGGGAGACAGCTCTGATTTCCTGTTTGGCATTGAGGACCTCCATCCATTGTTGAGACAGCAGAAGCAGCATGTCCAGAGTAGAGTGACCTGGTCTGAAACCAAATTGATGATCAGAGATCAAGCCATTGGAGAAGAGGAAAGATTTCATATCCGAAGCAATGATGGATTCCATGACTTTGCTGATAATTGGGAGCAGGCTGATTGGTCTGTAGTTGCAAGGATCTGTTTTTGCACCTTTTTTGTGTAAAGCGGTAATGTTTGCTGATTTCCAGGATGCTGGCAGATGACCTTGAGCAAAAGATAGGGTGAAAAGAACAGAGAGAGGGTGAGATAGAGCGGCAGAGCAGGATTTTAGGACACGTGGGCTGATGCCATCTGGTCCAGTTGCAGAATCAGAGTCGAGGTTTGACAAAAACTCCTCCACCTTGTCAGGAGAGAAGGTCACAGAGTCCAGGAGCAGTTTGGTTCGACTGGGAAAGGTGGGAACAGAGAGAGATGGGTTTGGGATTAAGGATTTTGAGGCAAACACAGAGTTGAGGCATTCGGCTTTGTCACGTGCGATGTCAACTGTGTGGCCATTTGAGGTAAGGGAGGGGATGGAGGGGGAACAAACACCAGAAACGGATTTGACCAGACGCCACCAGGATTTGGAGGAAGGAGACAGGTTTGAGAGTTCATTCTTGAGTGAGGAGAGATAGTGCTTCCTGGCACTCCTGAGGGTAGACACACACTTGTTCCGAGCTTGGTGGAAGGAACTGAGATTTCCTTCAGTTGGATTAGCCTTCCAAGAGGCAAAGGCAAGTTGTTTCAGGGCAACTGCCTCACCACAAGATTCAGTGTACCATGGACGGGAGGAAGGGTAAGACAACTGAAGGCGAGATGGGATAAATCTATGCATGAGAGAGATCAGTTTGCTTTGGAAGAATTCCCAGGAAGAATTGATGTCAGAGGCAGTGGAGATGGGAGACCAATCCAGACGATTGATGGCTGCTTGAAGACCGTCCCAGTCGGCCTGAGTGAAATGCCAGACTCGTCGACGCTGAGGAGGCTCTCTGAGAATGGCCAGAGAGATGTCCACTTTGACAAGCACATGATCAGAAGAACCGATTGGAGCAGAAGAAGAGCAGCAGACATTAGCAGGGAAGTTAGTCATAACCAAGTCTGGAAGAGAAGATACTCCATTGGCTGAGATCCGGGTCGGGAAATTGACAGATTGTGTCAATCCCAGTGAGTCACAGAAGTCCTTTGCTGAGGTGCCATGACTGGTGAGAGAGGAACCCACACCCAACCAGGTGGCATGATGACAATTGAAGTCACCACATATGAGGAAGAGAGAGTTGGGATGAGTGGATAGAAGTTGGTCCATGTTGTCAGACAGTGAAATGTAGATGGAGTCATCACTGTTTGGGGGACGGTACAGAACACATATGAACAAAAGGTGGGAGCGGAGAGGAAGCCGTAGCCAGAGGTACTCCTGGGGGTGAGGAGGAGAGAGGGCAGTGCAAGGAGAGTGAGGAAGAGAGTTTTTGATAAAGATAGCCACCCCACCACCAGGCCGAGGCTCAGGTCTATCATACCGGAGGAGGGAGTAACCAGGAAGAGATAGAGTATATGATGTGAGGGGAGCTTCAGTCGGCTTGGGGGTTGATTTAGACCCGGGTGTTCGTGAGGGACCAATAGTGAGGTGTATGACTGGTCCGGAGTGTGTGGAAAGAGGAGGTGTACAAGGAGGTTTGGCTATGGGGAGTGAGGGGGGTGCTGGTGAGCAAGAATGTGCGGGTATGGAGTGGGTAGCGGGTTGCGGAAGGGCGACCCAGGCATCGACACCAAGAGGGGTGGTGTTTGGAGGGACGGGGGACGCGCGGGAGCCCCCCGGGAATAGCGTACTGTGGGAGCCCGAACGGTTTGGTCCCGCGTTGATCCCGCAAGGAGTGACGTGCGGGGTCTGACCTTCGGGCGCCCACAAGGTCCCACTCGCGCCGTATGACAGCAAAAGCGATTTGAGGGCGTACCTGGCGCAGTTTGAGTACGTGTGTAAAGGCAACGGTTGGAATCCGGACGAAGGTGGAGTACACCTGGTAGGGGCGCTGCGCGGTGCGGCGGCGGAGGTGCTGACAGCTTTACCACCGGTGCTCTCACCTTGTCAGCTCTCTGTGCGGCTTTAATTAACCGTTTCGGTATCGAGCAGCAAAGCGAGCTTGTTAAAGCTCAACTTCCGCAGCGTAAACGCAAGCCCCAGGAGACCATCGGGGAACTTGCTCACGATATTCGCCGCGCGGTAGGGATTGCACACGCGGACATGGCAGCGAGTTCCCAGGAAAGCCTGGCGCTGGATCACTTTATTCAGGCCCTTCCGGACCTGGAGCTCCGACAACAGCTCGCCATGTGGCGCCCGCAGACCATGAGTCAGGCGGCCGACGCTGCAGCCCGTTGGGAAGCAGCGAGGCCCCTGGCCCGGGGAGGCGAGCGCCATGCAGTGGCGGTGCGTCACGTAGGGCCCGTGATGGGGGTCGCCCCCCCCCGGGGGGCCGGCCCCGACGGGGGCCCTGACCTGGAGAGCATGGTTCGGAGGCTGGTGGATCGGCGTCTAGCGGGACCTGGACCATGGCAGGCGGCTCCAGTGATGGCACCCGGTAGTCCCCGACAGAGTACCCCAATTCGGACATACAGGGGGGAAATTTGGAATACCGGAGGCAAGCACCTTACCAGGTGAGGTGCTTTAATTGTGGTAGGATGGGTCACCGTGCGTGGGAGTGTCGAGCTCCGCGCCGGGACGTTCCCCGTCAGCCGATGCCCTCAACTCCGCCCAGTATCGATCGGCCTAGCTGACCACAGACACCCCCCCGCCAGGGCCAGGGAAACTAGAACGTGCCGGGCATGCAGGGCGGTGTTCGGCAGTAGGGGATGGAAAGAAGCCCTCGTTGACGCGACAGGTCATTCATTGTGGCCAAATTGGAACAGGTAGTTTGACAATTCGGTGCAAAATTGCCGGCGTGGGGGTAGACGCCGTGGTGGACACGGGAGCCAGCGCCACGATCATCAGCCCCGTGGTCCTTAATTCGAGTGCAGACGGCTGGGGTAAAATCCAGCGTCTGGAAAATCATAGCTTGCAGCTGGCTACCGGGGCAACGGCTCCGATCATAGGGCATGGTTTTGTGACCCTCAAGTTGGGATCGGTAAAGCAAGAGATAGAGGTTTGGGTGGCGGAGGTGTGCGACCCGTGCTTAATAGGGTTGGATTTGTTGACTGCCGGCGGTTGTAAAATCGACTTGGGTCGGGGGATCCTGCAATGGGGGGTGGAGGAGCTACCATTGGAGGGGGTGAGCACGACCGAGAGGGTGGAGCTGGAGGCTCCTGAGGCCGTGACCATCCCTCCGGGGGCCGAGGCCATAGTGCCGGCCCAATGGTCAGCCCGCCCGACATGGCAGGAATCCTGCGGCCTGGTCGAACCGGTGGCAGCGCGATCCATACCTGGTTTAATCGTGGGCCGCACCCTTGTAAAAACGGACGGGCCGGTAGTGGCCGTCCGAGTAATTAATATTAGCACAGAACCACGCACTATAGTGAGGGGCACGAAGGTAGCTGGCTGCACCCCAGTTAGAGAAGTCGCGTCAGTGAGGGGCGAGAACGTCCAGCCGAGCCGGCCCCAGGGGGAGCCTTCAATAAGTAAAAGGAATTGGCCCGATCCCATTTGCGAGATGGTAAATCGTAGTAGTGTAGAGTTGGGAGGTACCCAGAGGGAGGCCTTACACAAACTGGTTGGGTCCCATTTGGACCTCTTTTCCTTGTCCACCGAGGATATTGGACGTACGGGCCTGGTGAAACATCAGATCTACACCGGTGAGGCCCGGCCTATTCGTCAGGCCGCCCGACGGCTCCCTTGGAGCAAGAGGGCGGAAGCTGACGAGCAGGTAAAAAAAATGCTCGACGCAGGTGTGATTGAGCCCTCGGGAAGTCCTTGGATGTCACCTGTTGTGCTGGTCAAAAAGAAGGATGGGACCACGCGGTTCTGCGTGGACTATCGCCAGCTAAACAACGTGACACTCAAGGACTCATATCCCCTGCCAAGGATTGATGACACCCTCGATGCCGTTGCGGGCTCAAATTGGTTCACAACTTTGGACCTCAAGAGTGGGTATTGGCAGGTGGAGATGGATCGGACAGGGAAGGAGAAAACGGCATTTTCCACAGGTAAGGGGCTGTATCAGTTCACTGTGATGCCGTTTGGTTTGTGTAACGCCCCCGCCACCTTTGAGAGATTGATGGAACATGTACTAGGCGGCATGCCATGGCAATCATGCCTGGTATACCTGGATGACGTCCTGGTACATGCCAAGACCTTCCCCCAGGCGTTAGCTAATTTGGACCAGGTGTTCGGGTGCCTCAGACAGGCAGGGTTAAAGCTGAACCCGAGTAAGTGCACCTTGTTTGCAAGAGAGGTGGCCTATCTAGGTCACGTGATCGGCCGCGAGGGGGTACAAACGGACCCAGACAAAATTAAAGCGGTAGAGGAGTGGCCCGCACCACGTACCATCAAAGAGGTGCGGGGATTTTTAGGACTCTGCTCCTACTACCGGCGCTTTGTGGCAAAATTTGCGGAGTTGGCCCGTCCCCTCCACCGGCTTACGGAGAAGGGGACGCGATTTAATTGGACACGGGAGTGCCACGAGGCCTTCCAAAAATTGAAGGGGTGTCTAACATCCGCACCCCTTCTAGCTTACCCCACTAGTAACGGGGCATTTACCCTGGACACGGATGCGAGCCAGGAAGGATTGGGCGCAGTTTTGTCTCAGACACAGGAGGGCGTGGAGAGAGTGATTGGTTACTATAGTCGGGCCTTAAGTAGGCCCGAGCGAAATTATTGTGTCACTCGCAAAGAGTTATTGGCTATGCTGGCTGCCATGAACCATTTCCACCCGTACCTGTACGGGCGGAAATTTTCGGTTCGAACTGAGCATTCCTCCCTGCAATGGCTCCTGCGGTTCAAGGAACCGGAGGGCCAAATTGCAAGGTGGTTGGAAAAGTTGCAGCAGTACGATTTCAATGTGACCCATATGGCCGGGAAGGCCCATGGTAATGCGGACGCACTCTCTCGGCGTCCTTGTCTGGGGGAAAACTGCAAATTTTGTGCGAGACACGAGGAGAGGGAGCAATTGGGCGATTCTGCCCCGATTCTCGTCGTCCGGGCAACCCGGGTGAGAGGGCCAATTTTGCCACTAACCGCGGACGAGGAATTTGGAGATTTGGCTTGGAGCACGGCCCAGCAGGAGGATCCTGTCCTGGGGCCGGTGTTCAATTGGGTCCAATTGGGGCAAAGACCAAAGGGGGAAGAGGTCACCCCCCTCGGGGCGCAAACGAAGGCGTATTGGGCTCAGTGACAGACCCTGGAGTTGAAAGGCAACATCTTATATCGCAAGTGGGTGGAGGTTCCCTCTGATAGAACTTCCTGGCTGGTGATAGTCCCAGACAAATTCAAGAACGTCATCTTACAACAGGTGCATGGTACCCGCTCCGGCGGCCATTTGGGCAGGACAAAGACAATATCTCGGGTCCGCCGGAGGTTCTATTGGGTGAATATGGGGCGCGACATACAGGACTGGTGTCGGAGATGCGACGCCTGTTCTGCCAAAAAGGGACCAGCACGGAGGATGAGGGCCCCCCTTCAATTACATCAGGTGGGGGCCCCCCTTGAGCGGGTGGCTATGGATATTCTAGGACCGCTGCCCCGCACCCGCCAAGGTAAGAGGAAGTTTTGGGGGCGCCGACGATCGTCGAGTTAGTGGAGGAAATAGTAGAAGCGCACCGGGGAATAGAGGAGGTAACCCGGGAAGAAGAAATAATTGGGGTTGAAGAGACAGAAGAGACAGGGAGCGAATCACGGGAGGAAGTTATGGAGCATGTGCAAGGTTCGTGTTCGCACCGTGATGCCGTGCTTGCTAACCCAATAAAAAATTTGCAGGTGCTGGCGGAGAAGCAGGGGAAGGAGAGCCCGAGGTGAGTTATAATGGCGGGAATGTGTTTGACGCGAACGGGTGCTCGGCGAGCTTGGGAGAGAGGCGGGACACGGGCGTTCGTGAAGGGCCCATTGTGCGGTGTGCGAGTGATAGTGGTACAGAGTGTGAGAGAGAGTGTGCACTGGAGTGTGAGAAAGAGTGCACACCGGAGTGTGTAAAAGAAGAGTGTGCACCGGCGTGTGCGATGACTGAGTGTGTAAAAGAAGAGTGTGCACCGGCGTGTGCGATGACTGAGTGTGTGGAAGAAGAGTGTGCACCGGCATGTGCGATAACTGAGTGTGTAAAAGAAGAGTGTGCACCGGCGTGTGCGATGACGGAGTGTGTGGAAAAAGAGTGTGCACCGGAGTGTGAGAAAGAGTGCACACCGGAGTGTGTGGAGGAAGAGAGTGCACCGGAGTGTGCGATGACGGAGTGTGTGAGGGGCGCGTGTGCGCCTGGGTGTGCGAGTGTGGAGTGGGTCGCGAGTTGTGATGACGCGGCCCAGGCATCGACACTGACCGGGGTCGTGCTTAGCGGGACGAGTAGCGTACGCGAGCCCCCGGTGAACTGTGTGCTGCGGGGACCGGAGGGAATCGGTGCTGCGTCAGTCTCACAAGGACCGGCGTGCACGATTCGTGCCTCCGGCACCCGCACGGTATGGTTGGCGCTGTATGGCAGCAAGGGCGGTCGGCCGGGTTCGAGGGGAGGTATGGGTTATCGGAGCCACACACCTTATCGGGTGAGGTGCTTTGATCGTGGCCGGTTGGGTCATCGTGCGTGGGACCGAAGGGCCCCACGCAGGGATGGAGCCCGGCACTTGGGCCCATCAATTCCTCCGCCCTCGGATCGTCAATGCCGGACGGACAACCAATATAGGCGACCAACCACCCGCATGGATCGCTCGGCCCTTCGAGGCCGAGCTGTGACAACGTACCTCCACATGGAGGGGCTCATAGTGTAGAGGACTGGGGAGAGTAGTATACCCCACGTGGGGGAATGGTAGTGTAACCATTCCTCCCACGGGGGGGCCCATGAGCATTAGTTTAGGGGGATGGCAGTGTTAGGCACATGGAGGGGCCAGCAATGGTTGCCTCCATGGGGCACCGAAGCTAGCCGAGGGAGGGCTAGGATAATGTTAGGGATTTAGAAGACATTAGGGACAAGATTAAAGTAGGGACACCTGAACTGTAGTGGGGACGTAGAGAGTTTAGGTGGTTGTTAAAGAAAAAGGGTGTGCATAGTTTAAAGGGACGACGAGGGAAGCACGAGTTGTAGGGGAAATTCGTTAGGTAGATGATGCTGTGTGTTTGAGGAATTGTGTGAGTGAGAATAAATGGAATTGTGTTGAGGTGTAAGAATAAGTGGTGTGGAAATAAATGGTGTGCAAAATAAATGGTGTGCAAAATAAATGGTGTGGAATAATTGGTGTGGAATGCATGGTGTGAAGGAATGAATGGGGGGGGGGGGGAGTGGAACCCATTCGTGAAAGCCCGGGGGGGTAGTTTAAAGCCAGGTAGAGGGCATAGGTAAATTGAATGGATATTGACACCTGTGGTGCGGGTAGTAGAAAGTAGTGTTTTGTGAGGTGCAGGAGACGATGGAGTGGCTGGGCGTGTGGCTTAATTGGTGAGTGTGGTTATTGGGGCACTCCGTCCCTGGTAGCTTGTCGGCCAGGTAAGGCCGCAGGTAGGCTCTGGGAGCCGGTTAGGTTAGTGCGTGAGTGGGGCCCGAGGATCCCAGGGGAGGACCCGGGTTGCCCAATGCTGAGGTAGGCATCGAGGGGGTAAGTGCCAGGGAGGCCCTTCCCAAGTTAGGGTAGTTATGAGGAGCAGGCAAGCTCGGGAGGCGCCGGAGTGTGTGCACAGTGACGGAGGTGCGCAGGTAGGTAGACCCGCTGGTAGAGCTACATGGCCCAGCCCCGAAATTGTGCGAGGGCACATATAGAAAATTTGTGGGGTGAGATCCAAATTTGGAGGGCACCACAGTGTGGGCAATGGGATTTCAGGTTCTTAGAACCACATAGTTTAAAAGAGGCCGATTGGCAGGGTACGACCCCGGGTAGTTTAGATGTGTAATGCTATGAGAGTAGTTCGGAAGTGAGATCCCTTTGCACCATCCACAGCCATTCACCGAGGAGGGCGAGCTTCACACCATAAGGCTCTGTAAGCTGTTTGGAACGTGAGACGCATCATGACGTGAGTGAGACATTGTTTTGTTCCATCCCTTTCTTCCTGGGAGGGATTTGGAGACGAATTTGGAATTAGAGGGGGATATGGGAGACCAGACATAGAAACAGATTGTAAATACAAGGGGGGCTAGGGTAGTGTAGCCAACGGTGGGGGGTATGGACGGTTAGGGATGAGCTTGCTCCGCTCGCTCTGCCACGTCCCTCGCACCCCACCAGGCATGGTGGTGCCTGGTTACCTTGTTTTTCGTGTGCTACTGTGTGCCTTTAATTTTGCTTGTTGCGCCTTGTCTTCCCTCCCCGCCCCAGGACCATTTGGAGGCCGACCTGTGCAGCACCTTCCTGCCATGTCACTTGTACCTATGGACCACAAGCCTTGTGGCCCGCACCTCTACTGTGCAGCATCTTGCTGCAATTCACCTTGAACCTTCGGACCACCTGTTGAGTGGCACTGATGCCACGCAGTTGGACCACGTGACGAGTGGCCCTGCTTGGAAATATAAAAAAAAGTGTGCAATTGTGTGCCAAGTGTGAAGACGTGAAGACTTAGATGACCCTGATGTTTCACATGGCCTGTATGCCGGTCAGGGCCAGCCGGTTTTGTTAGCCCGCACACACAAGACCAGAAGATGCAAGATGCAAGTAGCAAGTGCTTTGATTTCCTTCCTCCAATTCTTTTCCTCAAAGTCCAGGTCCTGGGTCGTAGTATTGCAAATAAAGGTTAAGTTCTGTGCTTGTACATATAAGAATGTGCCCACTGGCTATGTGTTTAGTTTGAAAATTCCGAAAATACACGGATAGTTGTGGGTGTGAGTCTGATAGAGTAGCTGCTCAATGCATTAGGAGGGACATATCTAGTGTAAAAAAATGTCGTACACATGGGTCAGAGTAAATGTTAGGGGGATTATATCTATGTGTCACATTAATGGTAATTGTAAATTGAATGCCAGACTCTACCAGTCATTCCGACTAAGGTCGACTCGGGACGAGTCTGGTCAGAGAGGGGGGTCGTGTTGTGGTTTTGAGAATAAAGGCAACCCCCCTTTTAGTTAGTTGCACCACAACATGTAGCCTCGCTTTAGCCAGTTATTTCTTATTAAATGTGAAGTAGTCTCCTTCCCAGTGTTAGTATGCGTTGAGGCAGGTAAGTAAGGGTAGGCCTCATTGGGCCTGGAATGCCATGTGCTGTGCCTAGGACAAGTCGAGGAGGCCTGAGGGAGGAGCCGGAGGGCGTGGCTGGTAAGCAGCAAAACAGCCAATGGGAGCTAAAAGGGAGTGGCCAACAACGGCGGCCAATGGGAGCTAAAGGGGAGTGGCCAGCAATGGCGGCCAATGAGGACTAAGTGGAGTAACTGATGGGGGGCAATCACGACACATGACGCCCAGCGGCCAGTGGAGGCCCGTGGAACATTCTAGTGGGGCTCTGGGGGGATATAAGACCCGCCCCGGACCCCCGAGCAAGCTCTGAGCGCTCGGAGATCTCTGCCTTCTGCCCCCGCTCTCTGCTGCCCCGTTCTCCCTGGCTCTGCTCTCTCTCTTTGGCCATCGCTCTCTTGGGAAATGCTCTCGCAGGACGATCTCTCTCGTGGCCCTATACTTGGGCGAACTCTTTGCCTGGACTCCCTGCACGTGCGCTTTTGCCTTGCCGAATTCGGGACACGCTGCGGAGATTCCCGTATGTGCACGGCTGAAGCCGATGTCCCTGCCGCGAACATCACCAAGGGGGAACGCCCAACGAGCCGTCCGGGGCGAGCTGCACCAAGCGGCCGCGCTTTGAGAGCGTCCTCTTCTTCCTCCCTTTCCCCGAGTGAGTCAGAGGGCCCTTGTCTGGGACATAAGTAAGAACGGTTAAGTTTCTCTCCTGTGTCTCTTTTCTCTGACCATTGTACAATTGTTAATAAACCTGTGTTGTTTCCAACTTGGCCGTTTACGTCTTTTCACCATTGGCCTCGCATTGCACGAGATAAAACCGCTCGATCGGGTTCCTCGTAATCAACGGCACGAGTTACGCGACATGCAAACCGCTCAGGCATATCAAACCAGCATGACTCATTTGAGATTCAGCCCCCGTCCTCGCAGTGGCACGTGTATCGAAGGTACTCGGGTATTTGACCGGAAACCCTAACACGCGCTCGCTGTGGGTTTGGTGGCTGGAATTGCTCAGCAATCCGCCCCCATGAGTGTAGAGTGGGTAGCGGCCTCATGGACTCGAAGCTCGAGGGGGAGAAGGGCTTAATCCCCCCTCTGTACGTCGACGGGCTCAAGATCCGCAACAATATATTATACATATATTATACATACACACGCATAGCATCAAAACAAGGAATTCAAATCAAAGAGGAATTGAAGTGGGAAATTGTCGTAATTCAATTCAAAAATATATCACGTCAAAGAAAACACAAAATGTCAGGCGATGCTTTTTACAGCTTAAACCAACATGGCAGAACTCCAACACGAGGTCGATGGACGTTTAAAAAAAATATGTATCTATTTATGTGGAATTGACGTGTCGTATAATGAAAGCAGATCGCACAAAAATAAAGTTGAGGTGCCGCACAACGTATGACACTGCAGGTGGGAGGTCGGGGGGGGGGGGGGGTGGGAGGGGGTTCCTTCGTTCGTCGATTACATGTACATTTTACTTTTTAAAGGAAGGAAATTAATAACATAGACTCAATCTGAGGAGTGAGCACGGGTGTTCCATCTAGCGGGGTGTTCCATTACCAAGCTGTTTGTAGAGCGCTCACTATGCACCTTAAGCACTCAAGCAAGCACTCCAACAAAACTGTTGAGATACTCGGAGTGTTCCACAATGTCCACATTAGACAAATGAACAATTTTATAACAGTCGGAACTGCTGGTGAGGTCAATGCTGCAGTTAAAAATTAGAAATTTGGTTCAGGTGAAGAGATTATCGAGCTTCGTGGAAATTTAATAATGGCATGAACACTGGTGTTTATAAGCGTTGTGAGGTATACAGGAATACAGCGATTCGTAGGTATGAAGATCAGATATATTACCATTTGTAGATATGAAGCTTTATTGTACAGAAACCGACCTGTTCTGATGCAAGGCATACTTGAGTTGAGTTTTAGTTCAAAAACACAACCAAACACCCAGTTTTTGCTCGTGTACTCCCTTCGAGTTCAGAAATATCCATGCAAAGTTTTGGGCTGCTAAGTTTCATGGTTTTGGCGTTATGGAGGAGACTGACATACACTTACTGATGGACTGACATACACGCTTTTTTTATTATTGTAGATTACAGTCTTGGGAGAGAACACTGACCTTGAGGGAGGCTTGCAAAAAAGAGCCAGGTCAGGATATTCGACTTGGTGAACCGTGCTTCGGCCCACCCTTTAAATAGCCAAAGGTTGGGGTGCTGAGTTCAGGACAGCAGTTGGAGAGTAGTAATTTGACCAGAGTTGACCCGAGAGACAGAGTTGGTGGAGTAGCATGGCTGGGAAAGAACCAATCTGTATTCTATTCCAAGTTGCTTATAAGTGAACTATGTTGCTTTTTCATCTTGCAATTAAAGTGCTTTTTGTTGTTGGAGTAATTACTATTGTCTTGCAGAACATACAATGGCAACCACACTCTGTGATGTGGGGAAGCAGGTTAGTGTTTCACATTCAGCGTACAGTATTTGATGAGATATTTGTTCAACTCATTATTGTTTTGGAAACTTCTCAAGTATCCTTGCAATATTTACTTTTTTGCCACATTTATGCGATAGACTTTATATTCCTATTGAAATGCAAGTGAACCAGAACTAGAGGCTTAACTTTTAAGTGCTCATAATACAGTATGTGCTGTCTATCTATCTATAATTCCAGTAATCTCTGTGTGTATGTGTGTGTGTATGTATGCGACAACGATTTCTCGACAACTACCGGTCCGATATACTTGAAACTTGCCAGGTATATTGCTGGGGACCCGAGGATGTGCCTTTTCAAGGTTTGAAATTAATCGGACAAGTACTTACCGAGCTATGGCGATTTAGCCGTTCGCCGTTCGCTTTGGCGTTGCGAATGGACCAAACCATTGCATGTAAATAGAGGGGGGGGTTCTGTGGTCGTTGCGAATGGACCAAACCATTCATGTAAATAGAGGGGGGGGGGGGGGTTCTGTGGTCGTTACTGCCACGTGGTTTCAAAGTTTTTTTTTGTTGTTGTTGTTTGCACGCATGATTTTTTGCACCCACGTACGGGCACGCCCTAGGATGTTTACACACACACACCCCTACACAAATTTTTTTTTTTTTTTTTTTTTGGCAAGGAACGGGCACCCACGTACGGGCACGTCCTAGCTTATATATAGTACGGGCATGCCCTAGTTATACTAAAATACACAATCTGGTGTCTGACTGTTTTTTGACTGTGATACATTCGGTTGTTACTTGGAGGGATAAGGGTCACACAATGGAGGTTGTAGCAACTTAATAACCCCCTCTCCCCACCCCCTCACCCCCATTCCCCAAGGAGATGTTCTGCCTTGGGCAAAATCCTTGTTGAGGTTTATATCCCTGTTAAGATAGCTAATTGTGGCATTTTTTTACGTTTTGTATCCTATTGATGAGCCAGATCTGGATTTGGACCTGAACCAAAATCGAATCAGCTTGTTCCTGTCACCTAACCAACTCATCCACATAGTTTTGCCATAAGTCGTCCACAACTTTTTGAGATATCGTGTTCACAAACAGACAAACAAACCGACAGACAGGGGTGAAAACATCGCCACCAAATGTGGATGGAGGTTGAGGTAAATAGAGAGTTCACAGAAAATGATACCGTACACAGTGTTCAAGTGTATACAGGAGGGGCTTGCCCTTTGTGGGGGTTACATTATTGAGAATCCCTGTGAACTGAAAAGCCGCAAACTTAGGGTAATGGGGAAAATAGGGTTTATGATTTCGTCTTAAAAAAATCTCAAAACTGTACCCAAATTAACATGTTTGTGTATTGCTTTTGTGCTATTTATTTTCATGAACAAAATAGTTATTAAGAACTTAAATAAAGTATTATTTTCCTGTTTCAAGAACATGAAATAAAGTTTATTTTCTTGTGTTATTAAGATCATGAAACTTACTTTTAATGGTGACGGTAAAGGCGATTTGATGGAGATGATGGTGATGATGACGTTGTTGAGTTTGAAGAGGGTATTGTGTTGATGGCCCACGTTAAGTATGTGAATTTATTTTCATGAACAAAATAGTTATTAAGAACTTAAATAAAGTATTATTTTCCTGTTTCAAGAACATGAAATAAAGTTTATTTTCTTGTGTTATTAAGATCATGAAACTTACTTTTAATGGTGACGGTAAAGGCGATTTGATGGAGATGATGGTGATGATGACGTTGTTGAGTTTGAAGAGGGTATTGTGTTGATGGCCCACGTTAAGTATCTATCTATAATTCCAGTAATCTCTGTCTGTCTGTCTGTACGTCTGTACGTTTGTCTGTGACCGCTGTTTCTCGACAACCACGGGTCCGATATACTTTTAACTTGCCAGGTATATTGCTGGGGACCCGAGGATGTGCCTTTTCAAGGTTTCATATTAATCGGACAATTACTTACCGAGCTATGTCCAAAAAACGATTCAACCAATCAGAGAGCAGCGAACGATCGCGTGTGCCGAACGTGGCGGGCACACTCTGCCTCGGATGGCACATTTGAGAGCGTATTCATTTATTTCACGTTTGCAAACTATGTTGGCGTTAAACTATGTTTTACAACTAATAAAAACGAATTTGCGATTCATTCGCTTTCCTGCGCGTTTGTGCACGCGATGGCGATTTCTTTACCAAACTCCGGAAGCCGTTCGCTTTGGACCAAACCATTGCATGTAAATAGAGGGGGGGGATTGTCACCACTCGCAAGCCGTTCGCTTTGGACCAAACCATTTCATGTAAATAGAGGGGGGGGATATAATTTTAGATATAGATATAGTACGGGCATGCCCTAGTGTGAATAAATGTGGAAAATAATTTGCCAACCCGTGATTATTCGAGCACATTGACCACAATCCTCAAACATTGCCTCAATAAATTCATTGCTGCAATAGAATGAATCCACGAAGGGGAAACTCGCAAGATGGCAAGGCCCTCTTGTATTTGAATTTTAATAAAATAATGATGTTAAAGAGCGTTTTTACAAATCCGGAGGTTTACCGCAACTGAAGCAGTCTTGTACACCAACCACCCTTATACACTGTAATAAGATGACGCTGAGTCGCAATTTCGGAGATTGAGGCTTTATTGATTAGTACATAGCCATTATGACAGTTTCTTCTTCACCAGGATACACATACATGCCACGCCCTCTAATGCTATATATCAATATATTGCATGGTTCTTGGAAGTATTTTGCAGGTGATTTGTGTTCTACAGTGTTCAAATATATAATGCAATTTAAATAAAGGTTTAAAGGCATATAAATCAATAAAAATCCGGGTTTTACTGCCATTTTATCCAGTGTCTATTACACCACCCAATATAACACATTTTAGGAGTCGCGGAAGGCGAGAGAACGAGGCCATTCGTAGGGTTTGAAGATGGTTTATTGTAACAGCAAGATCCAGCACACTAAACTCGAACGGAAGTCGGCACGCTTATATAACGCCAAAAGCCCTCGTCGGAGGGCGTGGCTCCGGCAACCGCGCGTGCGTCACGTCCGCACAACCACAAGTCCAACAGGCCCGTGCACGTGTATTATGCCCAAATAAGGTAATCACATAAGGTAACCGCCACATGCGGTTACCTGCACATAAGGTAACCGCCACATACGTCCCCCCAGAATGCACTCCACGGGCCTATGCGTAGGCTGAGGCGACCGAGGGGCTGGTCAAGTCCTCGGGGGAGGCTGCCGAGGTTCCTCGCGGGCCTCCCGCGGTTGCTGGTGAAATCGAACCGAGCCGCGGGTGGAACAGAGCCGGGCCGCGGGTGGAACAGAGCCGGGCCGCGGGTGGCACAGAGCCGGGCCGCGGGTGGCACAGAGCCGGGCCGCGGGTGGAACAGAGCCGGGCCGCGGGTGGAACAGAGCCGGGCCGCGGGTGGAACAGAGCCGGGCCGCGGGTGGAACAGAGCCGGCCCGCGGGTGGAACAGAGCCGGGCCGCGGGTGGAACAGAGCCGGGCCGCGGGTGGAACAGAGCCGGGCCACGGGTGGAACAGAGCCGGGCCGCTGGTGGAACAGAGCCGGGCCGCTGGTGGAAGAGCCGGGCCGCGGGTGGAACAGAGCCGGGCCGCGGGTGGAACAGAGCCGGGCCGCGGGTGGAACAGAGCCGGGCCGCGGGTGGAACAGAGCTGGGCCGCGGGTGGAACAGAGCCGGGCCGCGGGTGGAACAGAGCCGGGCTGCGGGTGGAACAGAGCCGGGCCGAGGGTAGGCTGCCGAGGTTCCTCGCAGGCCTCCCGAGGATGCAGAGTCGGAGAAGTAGTTGCAGCTTTGGACACGCGGGCTGTAGCTGTAGTTGCGCGAGGGTGACGAAGCGGCCATGCCGCTAACGTCAGTGCGCGCGGTGACGAAGCAGCCGTTCCGCCAACGTCACTCGTCAGTGCGCGCAAAGGTGACGAAGCAGCCGTGCCACCAACGTCAGTGCGCGCGAAGGTGACGAAGCAGCCGTACCTTCGGAGGGTCTTGGAATAGGCTCGCCCCTCCGGTCGTAGAGGAGGAGCCGAGCACGGTGCGCGATCCTCATAGTCAAGGCCGTCGTCGTTACCGAAACTCCGGCATTTCGAAACCGCGTTCGAAACTGCGCCCGAAGCCGGCGTCACCAGCTTAGGTGGCTTCCCTGGCTAGGGCGCGCTTGCCGTGTTCGTTCGCAGCCCCCGAATCCTTTCGGGGGCAGTCGGAGGTCACCAGTTTAGGAGTCGCGTAAGGCGAGAGAACGAGGCCATTCGTAAGGTTCGAAGATGGTTTATTGTAACAGCAAGATCCAGCACACTAAACTCGAACGGAAGTCGGCACGCTTATATAACGCCAAAAGCCCTCGTCGGAGGGCGTGGCTCCGGCAACCGCGCGTGCGTCACGTCCGCACAACCACAAGTCCAACAGGCCCGTGCACGTGTATTATGCCCAAATAAGGTAATCACATAAGGTAACCGCCACACGCGGTTACCTGCACATAAGGTAACCGCCACAACATTGCATTAGTTCTTCCTGCCTCTTCTTTGTGGCATTTATAACAGTAAGTTTCCTGTTTGGATTGATTTTCAATTTTGTTTGACTGCCAGACACGCGGTCGGGACGAATGGAATATTTTGTCGGCACATGGAATATTAGGAGGCATAGAATATTATCTCGCTCATCTCTGTGCATGTGCTTTCGGGACGAATTTTAAGCCAAGGTACGGAAAAACGACAGACCTGTCTTCCTTTTCATGTTCCGATTCATGTTCAAAATATAACATTCGATTTAAATAAGTTGTTCCTCGATCATAAACTGATGATCATTGGCTGATAAGCCAGACAGATGGACAGACAGACATGGATCAATTGCTTAACCCCGCTTTTCGCTTCACATGCACGGGGTAATAACAACACTAATAATAATAGCACAATATTAATGTTATTATAAAACAATATTAATAATAATAATATCCCTCTCCCCAAGGAGTTTTTCCTCTTTGGACAAATGCCGCGTTAATATTGTTGCGGATATGAGGACTGTATTTTTTTTGATTGTGTGTATTATTATTAGTGTTCATTCTGCGCCTCCTGCCTCCGGAGCTGTGTAAAGGTCAAAGGGCATCCCATAATTAGTCCATAAAGCATCCACACTACAGCCAATCATAGAATACCCCTGTTCAATAGTTATATCTTATTATGTGTTTTAGGGTAAGGCTGTGTCTCCCATTAATTGAAATACTCCATTGCACCAGTGAAAGAGATAGATTCCCTTCATTCCCATTCCCAAAACCTCCATTCACCCTTTTCGTCAATTGCCATTCGCATTGCCAACTGCATTTTGGGCGGTTTTCTCTTCATCCGCCATTGACCACGAGGCAGGGTTGGGGAAGAAAGGCGGGTCCCCACCTCGTCATAGAGGGGAGGAGTGAGTCAGCCCCACTCAACCAACCACGAACAAGGGGTTGGACTTGGAGAGGGTGTGGAAAGAAACATCGAGGAGGTTCGCGAAGGGGAGGGGCGGGGCCTATATAACCCACGGCAGGGCGTTTCCCAAAGGAGATGAGCTTTTACAGAGAGGCGAGAGGGAGTCCAAGAGTTGAGTCTGAAAGAAGTCCAGGGTTGAACTGCAGCTCGAGCCACTGAAACTGCATTTACTGCAGCTGGAGCCACTGAAACTGCAGTTACTGCAGCTGGAGCCACCGAAACTGCAGCCACAGCAGCGTGAGGCCTGGACGGCAGTTTGGAGCAGGGCCGCGAAGGGGCGGCGGCTGCCCAACGAGTCGATCGGTTGCAGGACCAGTTGGACCTCCCTATCCCGCAAGCCATCCATCTCCCGCCAGTCCTATCATCATTCCCCGCGTGAGTCTGTCCTTGTTTGTTCTGTCCCTGGGTTAATTAAGACTGTCGGTAAGCTAGCGTTGCACTGTGTATCTAATCTCGTCTGTAAATAAACGTGACTGCTTTCTTCTTGATTATATGTGTAAATAATAAATCCAATTACTCTTCTGTACGTCTTCTCGTCTTATTCCTTTTCCTCTTTGTATTCGGTCGCTTTAGAGTTTTCCATATTGAGCAGCCGCGGAGCGATACGGCCAACGTTTGGGTGGAATCGGGTTCTAGTCGGGGAATAACTGTTCGGTCGCGGTAATACCACCGCTCGGTCAAAATAACATCTTAACCGCGTCCGTAACAATATGTATCAATAGCTTATCGTGGCGTTTCGTGGGGCACCCCTACCGGAAGTAAAACAGATTAAAAACCACAAACATGTTTAATTACCTTTTTAAACAGTCACCACTGCTGTTTAACACTAAACTGATAGACATTTGGAGGCATTCGGACATCCTTGAGGAATTATATGCTTATATTGCGTCCACCACAGATGAACAGACCTGATCCCACATGTACTGTAATCTATATACTTTTGACAATTAAATAATCTATTACTCATTCACCTGACAATTAAATAATCTACATCCTGAATCCAACTTATAAACTTCTTTTTTTTTTTTTGCCATGGGATGTAATTTTTATTGGCACAAACAGAAATTTAACTTATTTAACCCACTTAACGCACTTACTTAACATACTTAGTGCCTATCTTGTACATTATTTTGGATCATACGATTCACTTTTGGTGCAAAGAATATTATGATGTAGGCAACTGGACATTAATCTGTAAAAATAGCAACACACTGCAGTTAATATCAATTGTGTTTGGTTACCTTTCTTAATAATCAGTTTCTGCAGCTGTTGGGGCTCTTGGCACTTAAGTTGTTCCTCGATTATGGAACAACTTACTTAAATCGTCATGCTCTCATTGCTTTGGTAAATACTACATACATGCCAGATTTCCACCAATTGGCAGATTCGATCCAGAACCTCAACACTTGATAGACATAAAGTACACACAGTCAAGTAACTACAGCACCTCCCTACCCCACTACGGTCACAAATCCTTTTACAACTGGGAAGGTGGGAACGAAAGAGAGTGTGAGCGGAGAACAAAGTATAGACATATAATGGAGGGTGGGAGATACTGATGGTTGGAAAACTGTCATGCCAGGGACACGTCCGTGCTTTGGGCGGTGACTCACGGTTTTCGGCCGTTTATTGCCTCAACTCCTCAAGCTTTTATTTGACCCTCACTTTACCCTTCTCTTACTGATTTGTTGCTTTGCCCCCCCCCCCCAGGTCCCCATTCGCCCCCTCCTCAATTTTTCAAGGGGTGGGCCAAAGAAGATTTTGATCCCTCGGGTAATGAGTTTGCCCCTAGGGCAATGTGGAACCACAATGAATAATAAATAAAATAATAAACGCAATGCAATGAAAAGGTGAAACCAGACCTGTGGCACATGTAGCCACCTACAGTACTTTATATCCGTTATACTTGGCCCATGTATGCCCATTCACAAAGTATGTATGCAGACATGGAAATTTGTGCATTAACATAAACGAGAAAGTTTCCCATGTCCACACGTGATTCTAAACGGGTTAGGCTGGGTGCATCAATTCACATTTATTGTGACATCTGATGCAATTCAAATGCTCTAAGGTCAGTGAGGTGATCCATTTGAAACTGATTGTTCGATATATGTAGCTTTTTGATGCCTAGTGGCAATAATAAAAATTTGTATTGATGTCAAAACCAATGACCAATTGGAAAATTAATATTAGGATGCACAACTACTATTTACCAGTCATTTGTGTTTCTATTTTTTTTCTTCCTTTCCCTCTCTCATCTGCACAATTTCATTTATTCGTGACGATAATTGGTATTACCTGGTTAGTTGTCCCCCATCGCACCGCGAAGTCCCCCGTCGCACAGTCCGCGAAGTCCCCCGTCCCCCGTTAGTTGTCCCCCGTCGCACAGCGAAAGGGGGACTATGGTTTTCCCCTCCGTCCGTGTGTCCGTCCGTCCGTGCGTGCGGGCGGGCATGCGTGCGTAAGCGAAGGACCGCATTCGAATTTGGTGTGTGGGTGCAACCCACGTCAAAATCCAAGATGGCCACCGCCATGTATGTCTGAACCGTGTGAACAGAATATCTTGAAAAATAAGCGAAGTACCAACTTCTAATCTGGTGTGTGCGTGTATCTAGGCATAAGGAAGAACCCTATTGAAAATTGGGTCGCCACATCAAAATCCAAGATGGCCGCCGCCATGTATGTCTGAACCTTGTGAGCGGAATATCTTGAAAAATAAGCGACGTACCAACTTCTAATGTGGTGTGTGGGTGTATCTAGGCATAAGGAAGAACGCTATTGAAAATTGGGTCGCCACGTCAAAATCCAAGATGGCCGCCACCATATATATGTCTGAACCTTGTGAGCGAAATATCTTGAAGAATAAGCGAAGTACCAACTTCTAATCTGGTGTGTGGGTGTATCTAGTCATAAGGAAGAACGCTATTGAAAATTGGGTCGCCACGTCAAAATCCAAGATGGCCGCCGCCATGTATGTCTGAACCTTGTGAGCGGAATATCTTGAAAAATAAGCGAAGTACCAACTTCTAATCTGGTGTGTGGGTGTATCTACACATAAGGAAGAACGCTATTGAAAATTGGGTCGCCACGTCAACATCCAAGATTGCCGCCGCCATGTATGTCTGAACCTTGTGAGCGGAATATCTTGAAAAATAAGCGAAGTACCAACTTCTAATCTGGTGTGTGCGTGTATCTAGGCATAAGGAAGAAAGCTATTGAAAATTGGGTCGCCACGTCAAAATCCAAGATGACCGCCTTGAGTCTTCCACTTTGTCAACTCACATCACTTCACCGATGGGGGACCTAGGCGTAACGCTTGTTTACTCTTCCTTTACTTCATTTTCAAATATTATCTGTTTTTCTTTCTGGGAATACTGAAGTTGTAATGCAAACTGGATGTGGTTTGCTCGATGGTCTTTCCCTGCGTTCTCTTGTTTGTTTCCTTTTTTGTAACTTTCATTACACCACACATGAAACAAAAGTTCCAAAATTTAAATTCACTGAAATTTTCATTTCCCAAGTGCTTCCGGTGTACATCATTCAATGGCAATTACACAGATAAGCATTGCACAGATTTTCAGCGCATTCATGAGATTGCTTTCCATGTCTGCAGGTCTGGCGAGCCTCCTTCCTGCTCTGCGATTACATTTTGCATTGTGGACACAAGTTCAACAGAGTGACGGCTCTCGAGCTAGGAGCAGGGACCGGGCTTGTGAGCATCACGATGGCGACTATAGCCACAAAGGTGTATTGCACAGGTTTGGCCTAATAAATGTTTTTCATTTTCCCAACATGCTTTTTGTGTTGTATACCACAGATTTCGTCTATTACGAAAATTTCATACATTTTTGTGGCCAATCCTACAAATATATTATGTGCTCTGTCTTATTCTCAGACATCGGCACCGATTTGCTCGATTTGTGCCAACGAAATGTAAAGGCCAACACGCAAATCCATTTTCCGGGTGGTAAGTAAGAAGAAGAGCATCAGCATGATTACTGTCTGCACTATAATTGGCTGATGAGCATCATGATGTTCACTTTATGTTCTTAAAGCTGATTTATGTTTTCCAACAGATGAACATGAGAATGGTATGATCATCGTGAGATGTTTGGATTGGCTGAGTAACCAATTCTGCAAGGGTAATTACCTTGAATCTGGCAATCTCAAGCTTCCTTGGTTGCACTTGCTTACCCAGTAATACAGTCTTTGTTAATTACGAAACTCTACTCACCTCCTTCTTTTATAGACACACACACACATATATATACGTATATATATATATATATATATATATATATATATATATATATATATATATATTGCTACGCTTCTGAGATTTGTACATACTAGGGCATGCCCGTACTATATCTATATCTAAAATTAAATCCCCCCCCCCCTCTATTTACATGAAATGGTTTGGTCCAAAGCGAACGGCTTGCGAGTACGGTGACAATCCCCCCCCTCTATTTACATGAAATGGTTTGGTCCAAAGCGAACGGCTTGCGAGTACGGTGACAATCCCCCCCCTCTATTTACATGAAATGGTTTGGTCCAAAGCGAACGGCTTGCGGAGTTTGGTAAAGAAATCGCCATAGCGTGCACGTAATTAGTTTTAAAACATAGTTTAACGGCAACATAGTTTGCCAACGTGAAATAAATGAATACGCTCTCAAATTTGCCGTCCGAGGCAGAGTCTGTTCGCCACGTTCGGCACACGTGATAGCTCGCTGCTCTCTGATTGGTTGAATCGTTTTTTGGACATAGCTCGGTAACTACTTCTCCGATTAATATGAAACCTTGAAAAGGCACATCCTCGGGTCCCCAGCAATATACCTGGCAAGTTTAAAGTATATCGGACCGGTAGTTGTCGAGAAACAGCGGTCACAGACAAACATACATACATACATACATACAAACATACAAACATACAAACATACACACAGAGATTACTGGAATTATAGATAGATGACATCATTAAAGGTTTGCCCCCCCATAGTTAGTCCACAAGCAACACGTAGGCCCACTTAGAGTATTAGTTATGTCATAGTATGTGTAAGAGTAGGCCATTTCCCTAGTAATATCTGCATTGTGTAAAGAAATGAGCTTCGGTCCTTTCATCTTTGCGCCACCCCCCCCAATTACATCAGTGGGCATAATCGATCCCGCGCCCCATTTGGCATCCCTCAAGTTTGTTACGCTTTGGCTACCTGCAAATTGTTACGCTTTGGCTACCCGCAATTTGTTACGCTTTGGCTGCCAGCAGCGTTCGCTGCCCGGTGTTGGCTCAAAACTAGCCAAGTGACACGAGGTAGGCCTGAAAAGAGGGAGGAGCGCGAGGTCGGGGTGTGGCAGAGTCGAGGAGCATGTCAGAGGTGATGACGGTAAGGGCTCCTAGCCAACTACATATATATATATATACAGACTTGGCATTTAATATGGAATATTTTTTTTGTGGGGGTGAACTTACTTTTCAAGATGACTTCGAACCAAAAGTTCATTGGAATTATGTTGAAATTATTCTAGAATTTGTTAATGTGACCTTTAAAAGAAACAAAAACCACATTTGACATTTGGAAGCAAATAAATTGATCCTTGAAAGTGATGTAAACTGATATCGAACTCAATTCATGGACAGTACTGTGTTAAACTTCTGTGCGGTTTCCAGAAGTATCTCTTTATTTTGCACATCAGCCAAATTTTTTTTTAAATAAAAACAAAAGTTAAATTACGACTGGGATTACGGACAGTAAAATTACAGTGCAGTACTTCGTGTAACCCCCATGAGCATTCAGGAGAGCACGTACAGGTTGAGGCATGCTGTTCACGAGATTTGCCAAGGTTTGGACAGGAATCGTTTGCCATGCAGTGACAATAGCCTGCTGCAATTCACGCACAGAGGCAGGCTGCTGGTCCAAGTTGTCGATTTGACGCGTGAATTCTGCCCACATGTTCTCTATCGGATTCATATCCGGGGACATGGCAGGCCACTCCATATGCTCTACACCACGGTCAGCAAGAAAGTGTTGGATCATGCGAGCACGATGAGGCCGTGCATTGTCATCTTGGAAGACAAAGTTTCCTCGAAAGGCTGCATGAACAAATGGAAGCAATGTTTCTTCCAGAATGGCCCTGTGCTTGAACTGGTTCAGGTTTCCATTCAGAACAACCAGGTCAGTTTTGCCCCCTGCATGAAAAGCAGCCCAAACGGTCACCCCACCACCTCCAGCTTGGACTCTTGGCACTATACAATCTTCGTTGTAGGCTTCATGCACTTGTCTGCGCACTCGGACGCGGCCATATTGACGATAGACCAGAAATCTAGACTTGTCACTGAAGATCACGTGATTCCAGTGTTCTGGCTGCCCTTGACGGTGCTCTCTGGCCCACTGCAATCGGCGCTGGTGGTGTTGTCTGGTCAGACGTGGCTTTCTCAGGGGACGCCTGGCACGATAGCCTGCTTGAACCAGTCGTTGGTTGACTAGCCTTCTGGATCCAGGCACATTTGTCAGTTGCTGCCACTCAGCCCTAAGCCGATTAGCTGACTTGGTACGGCCATTGCGGACTAACCGGTGCAGCTGGTGATCATCCCTCCTTGTGGTTCTGCGGGGATGTCCTGACCTCGGTATTGGAGTAGGGACACCCCTCTGAGCATTTCGTTTCAGGATCTTTGACACCTGACCTCGAGTGATGCCATACTGCCGAGCAATAGCACGCTGTTTCATGCCGGAATTTCGTAAAGCCACCACTAAATGACAAACAGCATTGTCGAGTTGACGGACCATCTCCAGGGGAAGCGGCAATAACTTTTGTAGACGTGCAGCAGTTGTTTTCTACTAATACAGAACGCAACAACCCTTATATACCCGATTGTGAAGCCAATTGTCAAATGTACCTGTCCGTACATTTTGTCACGCCACCTGTGATATAATCCTGTTATTGACTTCTTGCTGCGACAGACAATCAGTGACATGGTTCTTTTAACAAAGAAATCACCGAAGCGTAAAAGAAACTCACCAGATTGATATACATTTCAGCTCACTGCAGTATGTTCTCTGGTCAAGGTCTACCAAGGGTCTCTCTACCAACATCTATCATGGATGATGAACATAGGATGAAGCTGGTCCTTCTGAATGACTTGGCAGCACTGGACCAATATATTGCTGCGAATACCACCAGGAAAGGATCTTCAACTACCGCTTGTCATGAGCAAGGCGCATCGTGGAAAACGCTTTTGGGATCCTATCCAACCGGTTCCGCTGTCTACTCACAACCATGGCCCAGACACCAGAGACAATCGATAGTATCATCCTGGCCACCGTTTGTCTCCACAACCTTATGCGTCTGCATTATCCAGCTCAGCAGAACGAGGTGATGGACCATGAAGACAATGACCACAACGTCATCCCAGGCTCCTGGAGGGAAGGTACGCAGCTGGCCGACATGGAAGAACGGGGGTTAGAGGGAATGTGCACACCCATGTAGCCAAGGACCAGAGGAACTACCTCAAGACCTACTACAACTCCCCTGCCGGCTCCATTCCATGGCAAGACAGGATGGTGTGAGGGTCTCCGTGGAGTGAGGTCCTGTGGTGCCGACAAGGATATGGCTTTATTGTTTGGACTTGGGACTTTTGGGAACTTTATTTTTGGGACTTTGGTCCTTTGGAAACTTTATTTATGGGACTTGGGACCAGTGGAAATAATTTGTTGGACTTTATTTCCATTCTCTCTCCCTGCAGAAAAGTTTGATTATTACATTACAATGATACATCTTTATTAACTTTCTTATTGTACATCAAACATCTTTATGCTTCATGTCATACATCATTGAAATGAATAAAGTGAAATGTAAAATAGAGAAATAAAGATAAATTAAAAAAATGCAAAATAGAAACACTGTAACGGTAGGTTTAGCCGTCTGATGAGTGCCTGTAGCGAGGACGAAACATTGATTTTTGAAATTTATATTTAATACAAACAAATTTATTTGTTCATATTAAATACAAATTTGTTCATAGCACAAGTATCCAATAATGAATCACAATGTTCATAGCACAAGTAACCAATAGCACAGCACAAGAATCCAATAGCACAAATATCCACAAGTAATCACTAATGTGTCAATAATCCTGACTGCCAGAGTCATCGTCATCGTCAGCTGGTGGCAGGTTCGGTGTAGACATCGTCTCTTGATGTGTGAATCATGTGTGAATGATTGTGTGTGATCACACAATCATCATGTGTGAATCGTCTCCAATCGCCGGCGGTCTTATTGCAGTCTTGCGGACGTCGGAGTAAACCGCCATCCGGGCCCAATGCAGTCGCCGCGATCCGCCATCAGTCGTAATCTTCAACAGTCGCCGTCCCACTCGGGGCGAGGTCAGTGCTTCGTCGCAATGCAGTCGCAATGTGGCCGCCTGCAGTCGCCATACTGCCACCTGACCATATTTGACCGCCCAAAATCGCCAGTAGTCGCCGAAAAATCTTGATCGCCGGCAGTCGCCAGTAGTCGCCAAAATATCCGCCGATGTGTGACAGGGGCCTAATATACCCTTTTAAATCAGAAAATAAAAATAAATGGCATTGACAAAATTATTGACAGCCTAGACTTAATATTTGGTAGTACAGCCTTTGGACAAATTAACTGCAGTCAAGGGCTTCCTATAGCCATGAATGAGCTTCCTACACCCCTCTATTGGCAGTTTGGCCCTCTCTTCTTGTGCAAACTGCTCCAGTTCTCCCAGATTTGAAGGATGCCTTCTCCCAAACGCTGTTTTCAGATCTCCCCACAGGTGTTCAATGGGATTTAGATCTGGACTCATGGCTGGCCACTTCAGAACAGACCAGAACTTTGTCTTGAACCATTCCTGGGTGCAGATGCTTTCTCAGATGCTTTCTGCTGCAAGACCCATGACCTTCGACGGAGACCCAGCTTTCTGATACTGGGTTGAACATTGCACTCCAAAATGCCTTGGTAATCTCCTGATTTAATGATGCCATGCACACATTCAAGGCACCAAGTACCAGAGGCAGCACAGCAACCCCAAAATATCACTGAACCTGTTGGAATGCTTCCTGATGGGAATATGATATAAGCAATCTGGGTTCTTCATCGAGAGGGTATTTTGAAAACAGATTGCAAGTACACTGGAGTAGTGGCGTATGGAGGAAAAATTACGCTCAGGGCGATATGTCAAATTGCCGCCCCTCGTAACTTTCCCATAAGTCTCTGAATGGTGTGTGTGTGTGTGTGTGTGTGTGTGTGTGTGTGTGTGTGTGTGTGTGTGTTTGTGTTTCCCCGTATGTGTGTGTGTCCCAGTGTGTGTGTGTTTGTGTGTGTGTCCCTGTGTGTGTGTGTGTGTGTCCCTGTGTGTGTGTGTGTGTGTGTGTGTGTGTCTGTGTCCCCGTGTGTGTGCGTGTGTGTCTGTGTCTGTGTCCCCGTGTGTCTGTGTCTGTGTCCCCGTGTGTGTGTGTGTGTGTGTGTGTGTGTGTGTGTGTGTGTTTGTTTGTTTTTGAGATCTAAAGCTCAAAGGTCAAGGCTGCATGGAATCATCAATTTTCATTTTGTATTTTTAAAAACTATTTTCATTATTTTGAGCATATGGAAGAAGAAGAAGAAGAAGAAGATGTCTGAATACAAACGGACGCGGACGGGCTTTGCATTTTCAGATGCTTTCTGGTTCAGCAGTTGCAACAGGTCCTACCCCCAACCCGCCCTCTCCCCTCACTCCACCCCTTTATATGATTTCCGCAAACGGTTAAAAACCACAATGCGATAAGCTCCACAAACTCTTAATCCAAACCGATCTTCAAAATTCCAACTTCAGAATTGACTCTAACAATAACAGCTGTCCCAACGACTAAAAAATTGTTTCAATCAAAAAACGCATCTCCGAGCAGTTCCCATGGAAGTAAGAATTAAGTTAAAAACGATTATTAAGTTGAATTCCAAAAACATTCCAAAAAAATTCCATTCCAAAAAAAAATTCCATCTCTTACAGTGCCTCTTTCATACATTCCCTAAACTCTCCAGCACTCCACCCATCCTTCAGCGTCCTCAAACGTATTTTTGACTCGAAGGTCTCGAAACTCATTTTGCAATAAATGTTCGTTTCCCATTAATCGTACACTTTTCAAAATCCAATCTCACCCCTTCCCTCCAAATCTTCCCCATCACCCCTTCCCTCCAAAACTTCCCCATCACCACTTCCCTCCAAAACTTCCCCATCACCCCTCCCCTTCAAAACTTCCCCATCACCCCTCCCCTCCAAATCTACCCCCTTGCCCCTCCCCTCCAAATCTTCCCCATCACCCATCTCTTTCAAATATTCCCCCTTGCCCCTCCCCTCCAAATCTTCCCCATCACCCATCCCTTTCAAATCTTCCCCCTTGCGCCTCCCCTCCAAATCTTCCCCATCACCCCTTCCCTCCAAAACTTCCCCATCACCCCTCCCCTCCAAAACTTCCCCATCACCCCTCCCCTCTAAATCTACCCCCTTGCCCCTCCCCTCCAAATCATCCCCATCACCCATCTCTTTCAAATCTTCCCCCTTGCCCCTCCCCTCCAAATCTTCCCCATCACCCATCCCTTTCAAATCTCCCCCCTTGCCCCTTCCCTCCTAAGCTCCCCCCACACCCCTCACCTCCAAGACTCTCCCTCGCTCCTCCCCTCCTAGACTCCCCTCTCACCCCTCCTCCTCAAAGCGTCCTCCCCGCTTCTTCCCCCTTCCAACTTTCACCTTCATCTCCCTCAACCTTCTGCCTCACTCTTCCCCCTCCTCAAATAACACCTCACTGCGCCTCACCCAATCACCATCAAACCTTTTGCCCGCCCCATTCTTCCCTTTCTCCAAGCTATTCTGAAATCTCTGACACACCTTCAACAGCTCTCCCTACCTCTTCCTCCTCTTCCAGATCTTACCCTACCGCTCCCCCCCCCCCCCCTGTTCTGTATCCGATGCTCCCCCTTCCTCTTATTTAACAGTATGGACCTCAAACATCCGGGGCCTTCGCTCAAACCTGACTGATCTCTCCATACAGGTTGCTTCTGACAAACCAGACGTGATCTGCTTAACAGAAACTTTCCTCCTTCATGATGTCTCTGATTCCTTGGTATCTCTCCCAGGTTACTTCCTCCTCCGGTATGATAGACCTGAGCCTCGTCCTGGAGGTGGGGTTGCTATCTTTATAAAAAAAACTCTCTTCCTCACTCGCCCTGCACTGCCCTCTCTCCACCTCACCCCCAGGAATACCTTTGGCTACGGCTTCCCCTTCGCTCCCACCTTTTGTTCATATGTGTGTTGTACCGTCCACCAAACAGTGATGACTCCATCTACATCTCGCTGTCTGATAATATGGACCAACTTCTGTCTACCCATCCCAACTCTCTCTTCCTCATATGTGGTGATTTCAATTGTCACCATGCCAGTTGGCTGGGTGTGGGTCCCTCTCTCACCAGCCATGGCTCTTCAGCAAAGGACTTCTGTGACTCACTGGGACTGACACAATCTGTCAATTTCCCGACCCGGATCTCAGTCAACGGAGCATCTTCTCTTCTGGACTTGGTTATGACTAACTTCCCTGAAAATGTCTGCTGCTCTTCTTCTGCTCCAATCGGCTCATCTGATCATGTGCTTGTTAAAGTGGACATCTCTCTGACCATTCTCAGAGAGCCTCCTCAGCGTCGACGAGTCTGGCATTTCACTCAGGCCAACTGGCACGGTCTTCAAGCAGCCATCAATCATCTGGACTGGTCTCCCATCTCTACCACCTCTGACATCAACTCATCCTGGGAATTCTTCCAAAGTAAATTGCTCTCTCTCATGCACAGATTTATCCCATCTTGTCTTCAGTTGTCATACCCTTCCTCCCGTCCATGGTACACGGAATCTTGTGGTGAGGCTGTTGCCCAGAAACAACTTGCCTTCATCTCCTGGAAAGCAAATCCAACGGAAGGAAATCTCATTTCCTTTCACAAAGCCCGAAACAAGTGTGTGTCCACCCTCAGGAGAGCCAGGAAACAATATCTCACCATTCTCAAGACCGAACTCTCTTATCTGTCTCCCTCTTCCAAATCCTGGTGGCGTCTGGTCAAATCTGTTTCTGGTGTTTGTTCCCCCTCCATCCCCTCCCTTACCTCAAACGGCTACACAGCTGACTCCGCACGTGAAAAAGCTGAATGCCTCAACTCTGTGTTTGCCTCCAATTCTTGTGTCCCAAACCCATCCCTCTCTGTACCCACCATACCCAGTCGTACCCAGCTGCTCCTGGACTCCGTGTCCTTTCCTCCTGACAAGGTGGAAAAGTTTCTGTCAACCCTCGACTCTGATTCTGCAACTGGACCTGACGGCATCAGCCCACGGGTCCTAAAATCCTGTTCTTCCGCTCTTTCACTCCCTCTCTCTGTTCTCTTCACCCTCTCTTTTGCTCAAGGTCAACTGCCATCTGCTTGGAAATCAGCCAACATCACCGCTTTGCACAAAAAAGGTGCAAAAACAGATCCTAGCAACTACAGACCAATCAGCCTTCTCCCAATTACCAGCAAAGTCATGGAATCCATCATTGCTTCGGATATGTAATCTTTCCTCTTCTCCAATGGCTTGATCTCTGATCATCAATTTGGTTTCAGACCAGGTCACTCTACTCTGGACATGCTGCTTCTGCTGTCTCAACAATGGATGGAGGTCCTCAATGCCAAACAGGAAATACGAGCTGTCTCCCTTGACATATCACGTGCCTTCGATACGGTCTGGCACCCCGCTCTGCTCACCAAACTCTCTTCTTTTGGTATCCATGGAAATCTCCACACATGGCTGGTGGACTTCCTCTCTAGTCGTAGTCAACGTGTGGCCCTGAATGGGTTTCTCTCATCTCCTCTTCCTGTTCAGGCTGGAGTTCCTCAAGGCATTGTTCGTAAAGCTTCCTACACCTAGGAAGGTGTAGGTCCTCAATGGCCTACATTGTGTGTGTCCCTCTCTGTGCTTTTTCCTGTGCTTTTTAACGTACTTTTTCTGGTCTTCACCAATGATCTCTCTGACTCTCTTGATAAGCCTCTCTATCTCTTTGCTGATGACTCTACACTCTGCCGCTCCATTCCTCATCCCTCAGATTGTCAGTCTGCAGCCTCCTCACTCTCTGCAGACCTGGACAAAATCACAGACTGGGCAAACAAGTGGAACATGTCTTTCAATCCTGACAAATCTCACACTCTTACGATGTCTCTCCGAAAAGACCGACTGGACAACCCTCCCATCCAATTTCTGAATAATCCTCTTCTGTTCTGTTCTGTCTTCTGTCTGTCTTCTGTCTGTCTGTCTGTCTGTCTTCTGTCTTCTGTTCTGTTTGTTCTGTTCTTCTGTGTCTTCTGTTCTGTCTGTCTGTCCTCTTCTGTTCTGTCTTCTGTCTGTCTTCTGTCTGAAGAAGTTCTGTCACTCAAGCTTTTGGGTCTCACTATCTGCCATGATCTTTCCTGGGAAAACCACATTTCCAAGCTGGCCTCCAAAGCCAGTCGCCGGCTGGGCATCCTCCGTCGTGCGAAGTCCTTCTTTGGCACACCTGAGCTCCTCACCACATACAAGGCTTTCATCCGCAGCTTAATGGAATACTGCTCTCCCCTCTGGGCTGGTGATCCTGCCTCACACCTAGCCCGTCTTCACGCTGTTGAAACCAAAGCGTTCAGAATCATTGGAATCTCCCGCGATGACGCTATCTCCGAGGGCCTTTCACTTACTCACCGCAGGCAGGTTGGTGGTCTTTCCGTCTTCTACCGACTCCTCTCCGGCCTTGCTCCCCCAGCTCTCTCTGGGCTCTGTCCCCCAAATATTCCTACAGGTCGCACAAGATCTGCCTGCAAACCTCTTATTGTTAAACTGCCAAAATCAAGACTCTCTGCTCACCTTCACTCCTTCATTCCTCTTTTCTCCCGCCTCTGGAACAAACTCCCTCACTCTCTTCAATCCCACTCCTCCCTCCAGGTCTTTAAAACGGCTGTTCACCACCATCTCTTATCTTCCCCAATCCAAAACCTTGATCTTTTCTACCCCCGCTAATTTCACCCCAAATCCACTTTTTTGAGGTGACTTTTGTCTTCTTTCCTGGAAGTCCTTGGTGTCCTTGCGTTTTATACCTATCCTGCCTCCCCCCAGGCTCTCTCCCTCCCACACATCTCCCGATGTCCCTGCTCTCAAATGTTGTGTTTGTGTGCTTCCTCCCCTTCTCTCCCCATCTTGTCGACCGCTCCCCTTTTTATATACTTTGTTTGCTTGTTTGTTTGATTTGTTTCTTTGATAAATGTTAGCTCTTTCACGAGCCTCGACTCTATTAAAAAAAAAACAAAAAAAAAACACTATTATCCCACCTTGTGGGGTTGGCTGGGGGAAGCTTGCCCCAAGTCTTTCACGAACCAGCCTGGCCTGGCATGACATTCTCCTAGTTAGGGCAGGAATTTGGAATTTGGCCATTGTGCCAGCGATACTCACCTATTCTTTGCGAAGGACACCATGGGATCTTTGATATCCACCAACCCATGCTGGCAGACGGGACTCTCAGTGTAACATCCATCCGAGGGACGGCACACACATTGATGAATCACCCTACCTGTGAAACACTGAACTGACAGTTTAAGGCTGGGTCAGGATTCAAACATAGGCTAGACAGCATAGAGGTGAGTGTGCATACCTCTAGGCCATCCAGTCAGCCCATGTAAAACTACATTTAACAAAAACATTTTTATGAAACATACTTGATGACCAGCCGTTTGTATTTCCTGCCCTTGACAAGGCCAAATCCAGAAAAAGGTGACTGTGTAATTGTGGCATCATCAACACTTGATGATACCTCCTGCTGCCACACATGCCTCTTGTGCACAGATCCAGAGAATGAGTTTTCATGGTCAGAAGAAGAGGTTGCTGATGTCCACGATCATACTACACTGCTACTTGCTGCTGATGGTAATCTAATTTGTTTATTTATTGTTGTCAAAGGAGCTTATTGTTGTCTGTGGAAGTTATTACCCTGCGCTCGCAAAGTGAAAAGCGGGGTTAAGCGATCGGGTACATCTGTACGCACGTATGTCATACGTTTGTCGTGCATGCGTTTCTGCATTTAAAAAAATCATTTTCTCGGCAACCGTTGGTCAGAGTGACATGCAATTTTCACCATAGGAGCATATAATTTTTTTGTGATAATTATGACATCATAGGTCATGTGTTATGGGCGCCATCTTGAAAAACTCTCGATGAAACTTGCACCTCTCGATCTCCGAAAGCGCGCAATAGAAAAACATTGGAACATGGTGCGTTGTCAAGTACTCCTCATGGGGAATAAGATATGTTAATGATGGTGTAATCGGTACCTTCATTATGACGTCATAATTCGACAAGTACACTTGATTCGATCAGTATGAATTTTTTTTTCTCTGCAACATGGTCAGAGTGACATGAAATTTTCACCATAGAAGCACCTCCTCCTGTAGAATTTTGTCATAATTATAACGTCATAGGTCACGTAGTACTGGCGCCATCTTGGAAAAACTCTGCACCTCTACATCTCTGAAATCGCTCTGTGTGAAAATAAATTGAAATAAGGCTCATTGTCAAGTTCTCCCAATGGGGAATAAGAGATGTTCATGATGATGTCATCGGTGCCCTCATTATGACATCATAATTCAACAAGTACAACATTTAGTCTCATCAGTTTGAAAATTCTTGAGTGTGATCTATGCAACAATTATATCTGAGAATATAAATTTATGTATCGGAGAATGTAAATTTATGATGTCATTCGTCACGTAGTCAGGTGGCCATTTTGGATCAAATAAATAACCCTTAAAAAACAGAAGAGTTGGCTCGCACCAAGTTCACTGCATGGAGTAAGTATGCTATGAATACCATCTAGTTTTATATGCTTGACATACCTTGACAAGGTATTTGCAAACCTCGAGTAATTTTAACATTTTAACATTTGTGGTTTCTTTAGCTGTGTTTATCTTCCTTCAATGCTCATTAATTATCTTCGATGCTACCCGATCCTATCTTTGCATTTTGTGTTGGTACAAGGTCATGATTCTCAGAACAATAAGGTTCCTCACGATGGAGTGATGTAGTTCTTGAGACTGAAAGTGCACGTAGCTATTTAGGAAATAAATACCTGTGATTGTTCGTTTTATTCCTTTTCTGCCTTTCAGTGTGCTATGATGACGATCTCACTGATGCGTTCTTCCGGACCGTGTATCGCCTCATGAGCAACTTTGTGAATGACAGCATGCTCTTTCTAGCCATAGAAAAAAGGTATGATAGGTCAATCTCACTTTGATTAATCCTCAATATTCCCCTATCATTGTGATTAAAAGCTGCATTATTTCCTGTAGTTTTGATCCAACACCTTGCTTTGATCTTTAAATTTTCCATATACTGTATCTATAATGGATGGAGTCAGATGTTATTGGGCCTTGCAGTAGAATGTTTTCTTTGTTTTAATTCCAGCTACAAAAGTACTATGATGTGGAATAAGAGGGAGGGGCGGGGGGACTATAGCTTGCATGGTCCTTGTGCTGGCATAGCGTCCATGTGATTGGGTACGTTAGATTTTTCCTATGTAACTAGGGACACGTTATGTTAATTTCTCCTGTTTATATGTGCACCGAGAAAAGTGGTGTTACCGATAGAGATGAGCCTAGGGCTAAGATTGTCTGTTGTATACACCTTCCTGTTAGGCAAGATCAGACAATAATGAAAGGTTAGTCAGCACAGGACTCATCGCCTCTCACATGCACTCATCAGCCTTCCATGTGGCTTTACTTTCCAGTAGAAGCCAAACCAAACAGCTGGACATGAAATCCTTTTGAGATTGAAATCAGTGAGCTTCCTTTGAAATCAATGAGCTTTCTTGCAATGAAACATTAAGGTTTTGGATTAAAATTAAAAAGATATTCCCAATTTGAGTTTTGGATTCAAAAAAATTGGAGAGTACCTAAAACGTGCAGACAAAGTATTGCGTGGTCTGATGCCATTTGCTGACTATGTACCTGTGTGAGACAGAAGCAGGATGAATGCTAAAGCTGACAAGCATTACATCCAACTTCCCAGAACTTTGCTCAAAAAATAAACAGGCACATCCATCGCATGAGAAAGCCAAGACTACTGATATTAAAATATGACTTGTGTGCTTTGATTAGTAGAACAACAAAAAAAGTTTATCAAGTGGTCCTCCGAGACCCTGTGCAATTATCAAGTGGTCCGTGAAATAAAAAGTTTGAGATCACTAATTTAGAGTGATGATGTCTTATTAGGTGAAAACTGGAAAAAGTAAATATTTGTAGCAAACCTGAACCCTCTGTGTTTTGCAACATTAAAAGATACTGGTGCATCATTATTTGACTTGAATAGGCTTTTCTCTTTGTCTCTCAAATATCTCTCTTTGTCTCTTAAATGAAATCACTGATAACCACGCCCTGAACCAAATACTTCACATTTTATCTGTCAGGTATAACTTTACTCTGCGGACATTGGATGTTGCTTGCGAAGCATATGAGCATTTCAGACACTGCCTGAAAGAGCTTGGGGCAATGCCTGAAGGGAAGCGAGAATTTAGTATCTGCAAAATTTCCACCGACTTTCCTCAGGCCATGTCATATGATCGAGTAAAGCACCTGGTAAGTCATCCTCAATCATGACCTATATATTATAATATCTATAATTATAACATCTATAATTATAGATGTATCACGGCTGGGTAATCTGGCTATCGAGTGTAAATGTTATCAAGAGCATCATTCTGTACTCATGAACCAAAAAAATAGTTTATTTTATGATTGGCATGCAAAGGAAGTGATAAGTCCAAAGCCACACAAATGGCCCCACATGGTGAAAACAATAACTGGTACTCCATCCCAGGTGGTGACAATGGCGAGACCATATGGTGGGTGGTGGAACTGCCCCATGTTAGCTAGTAAAAAAAAACAGTGTATCGCCCTTGGATTAAATTCGGATTTTTCTTCTAGGTGTGTAGCCTTCACCACAACTATCGAGGCCCACTTTCCTGGAACAATCTGGTTTTAATGAGGCAGAAACCCTCTTTTCATACCTTAGTCATTTGCTGAAGCGGAGCTGGCACAAGTAGCCAGGCAGTAGAACATGGGCGAAAAGAGACTATTTGTGACCTGACCACAAACCAAATTGTGTATTTTAGTGTTATTTTAAACAAGAGTGAGAATTGCTTTATAATTAATCCATGTCCCCTCCCGATGCCAATGAATGCTTTTTATTTTTTTATTTTTTTTAAAGAATTAAAAAAATTGATGAAACACCCTGAAACTCAAACTTGTTCTGTAACTTATCATAATGAAGCCATGTACCAAATTTCCGTTTAATATGTTAAAGGATATGGGAAGAAGTGCAGAAAAACCAGAGGTGGGACAGACAGGCAGAGAGCATACATACCTCGTTCCCTCTGGGTAAAAACCACCTTTTAATAATAATAATAATAATAATAATAATAATAATGCATTTATTTTATATAGCGCTTTTCAGGAAGCCCAAAGACGCTTTGACAGAGTGCAAAACATAATGCATAGCAAAACATAAAAACAATTGCAAAAAAAGAAGAATCAATAGGGAAATATTCAAAGCACAAAGGAGGGAGAAGGAGAGGAGATAGTCAGGGGTTAGATGCTGTGGGTTAAATGTTGAATGCAGTGTTGAACAGGTGGGTCTTGAGTGATGTTTTGAATGTGGTGAGTGAGGAGGAGTCTCTGATGGTGTGAGGTAGCGAGTTCCAGAGGGTGGGAGCAGCGATGGAGAAGGCCCTGTCCCCCCAGGATCTAAATTTGGTCCGGATGGGGGGGGGGGTCAGGAGGTTGGTACCAGCAGAGCGGAGGTTGCGGGTGGGAGTGTGTCTGGAGAGGAGGTCAGCCAGGTAGGATGGGGCCAGGTTATGGAGGGCTTTGTAGGTCAAGAGGAGGATTTTGTACTGGATTCTCTGGGAGATGGGGAGCCAGTGAAGCTTGTAAAGGATGGGGGTGATGTGGTCACGGGTCCGGGAATGGGTGAGTAGACGGGCAGCGGAGTTCTGAATGTATTGGAGTTTATTGGTGATTGTTGAGGGTGAACCATAAAGGAGGCTATTGCAGTAGTCCAGACGGGAAGTGATGAAGGCGTGGATGAGGGTTTCTGCAGCCACGGAGGAGAGGGATGGACGGAGACGGGCGATGTTTTTCAGGTGAAAGAAGGCTGTCTTTGTGATCTGTTTAGTGTATTTGTCGAAGGAGAGGGTTTGGTCAAAGATGATGCCAAGATTCCGGATGTGAGGGGAGGTGGATACTGGGAAACCGTCGATGTTGAGGGCAAAGTTATGGGTGGACTTGGTGAGCGTTTTTGGGCCAATGATGATTATTTCAGATTTATCACAGTTAAGTTTGAGGAAGTTGATTTGAAGCCAGGATTTTATTTCAGTGATGCAGTTTGTCAGGATAGAGTGTGTGGCGGTGGAGATGGACTTGGTGGAGATGAAAAGCTGGATGTCATCGGCGAGGCAGTGGAATTGGAGACCATGACGGCGGATTAAGTGACCGAGGGGGGACAGGTAAAGGATGAAGAGGAGGGGGCCAAGAACTGAACCTTGGGGGACACCTTGGGGGAGGGGAGCAGTAGGGGATTTGCAGTTATTGATGGAGATGAACTGACGTCTGTCAGAGAGGTATGATTTAATCCAAGAGAGGGCAGTGCCGGTAATGTTAAAGGTGGTTTCAAGTCGGGTGAGGAGGATGGTGTGATCGATGGTGTCAAAGGCAGCGCTGAGGTCGAGGAGGATGAGAATGTTGAGGTTGCCAGCGTCAGAGGAGAGGAGAAGGTCGTTGGTGATTTTGAGGAGAGCAGTTTCAGTACTGTGGTTCGAGCGGAATCCGGATTGGAATGTTTCATACAGGTTATTGGCAGAGAGGTGATGTTTGAGTTGAGTGGCTACAGCGCGTTCCAAAACCTTTGACAGAAAGGGTAGGTTGGAGATGGGTCTGAAGTTATTTAGGGTGTCAGGGTTTAGTCCAGGTTTTTTCAGAATGGGGGTAACAGCAGCAATTTTGAGGGATGGTGGGACGATGCCTGTAGACAGGGAGGAGTTTATTGTTGCAATGATAAGTGGAGAGAGAGCAGGAAGGGAGGCCTTGACAAAGCTGGAGGGGATGGGGTCAAGAGTGCAGGTGGCAGTTTTCATTCCGATGAGGAGTTCAGAGAGGTCAGTAGGGGAGACTGGGGAGAATTGAGACAGGGGATGGCAGGATAAGGGGGGGCAGGTGGTTTGAGGGGGAGCAGGTGCGGCGGTGGTCAAGCTGTTGTAGATGTTTTCAATTTTGCGTTGGAAGAATGAAAGGAAGGAGATGCAGTTGTCTATTGTGAATGACTGGGTGGTGGTGTTCAGGGGGCTGAGGAGTTTGTTTATTGTAGAGAAGAGTGCTTTTGGGTTTCCGGAGCCAGAGTGGATAATTTGAGAGTAGTAGGCGGAGCGGGCGCGGGAGAGGGCATTTTATAGTGTTGTATGTGGTCCTTGTAGGCCTGGGAGTGAACTGTGAGACCTGTTTTATTGCGGAGTCTTTCAAGTTGGCGAGCACGAGTTTTCATCAGGCGGAGTTCAGGGGTAAACCAGGGAGCAGAATGGGTGAAAGAAACTGTTTTGGTTTTTATAGGCGCAAGTTGGTCAAGGCAGGAGGAGAGAGTGTGGTTGTAGTAGTCAGTGAGGTCAGAAGGGGTGTGGAGGTCAACGAAGGGAGAAGTGGACATTTTTTCAGAGAGGGTCGATGAGAATGAGGTAGGTGAAAGAGCGTTTAGCTTACGGAAGTTGATAGTGCGATAATGCCTTGGTGCTGGGGTGGGGATGTTGATGGTTAGAGTGATGGCTAGGTGGTCAGAGAGAGTGAGGTCGGAGCCAGAGAGATGGTGCAAAATTAGTCCAGTAGAGCAGACAAGGTCCAAAATGTGACCACGGTTATGGGTAGGAAAGTTGACATGTTGAGTGAGGTTAAAGCAGGTGAGTAAATCAGTGAAGTCAGTGGTTAGCGTGGAGTCAGTGGAGTCCATGTGGATATTGAAATCACTGATATCATTTTAGAGGCCATTTTTTCCCCACAGAGCAGGGGTTGGCCTTTTTCAGGCACCGTGGTCCCCTTTTTGAAGCAATGTTTTATGGCCGGATGCCCTTCCTGCCGCCAACCTTGTTGGTCGCCTTTTGCGACACACAGGGAATTACCAGTGAACTGGTACTCAATTTGCCGACCTCGGAAGGATGGCAGGCTGAGTCAACCCCCCTGGCGTTAATTCAGCGATCGACCTGGATTCGAACCCAGGATTCTAGGATCCCAAGCCGGCACCCTAACCGCTAAGCCAACACCAGGTCCCTCTGGGTAGGGGACTAATAACTGAAGTGACAACATTTCATTTAAATAAAATGTAGAAGACGAGAGACAACGATGGTAACAACGATCAAGAGATGTGTGTATAATATAAAATAATAGTAGGAAATTGTGGTGGTAGAGTATAAAATGAGATATAATCAAGGAGAATCAAGTGTAGGTATATAAATGTGTATTGTATACTTAAATTCTCTGTTTCAACGCTCCTGGTGCGGGTGAGTATTACAAGTCATGATAAAATACTTTAATTCTCTGCATCAAAACCATAGAAACCATAGAAGTGGGGAATTATCATACTAAATATCATACTGGTTTTTTTTTATTGTTTTTTTTTTTTAACTTATGCACTCCTGATCCGCTGGTCAGAATGTGTTCAAAACAGCTGGTTGTCGTCAGGGTGTGCACGGAAAGGTGTGTTTGTCTGTCTGTTTGACTTGTGTGCACGAGGAGGTTTTAGGTGGTAAATAAGTTATTATTCCCTGTGGTTCAGGGTGGGGTCGTATCCCAATTGATTATATTTTAAATATGTGTATCGTATAGCGCCACCTGGTGGTATCCAGTATTACAACTCATAAATCATAAGAGTGGGGAATTGACCCGTCTGAAAGGACAGGTTCTTTACTAGTACAGTATAATGAATTTGTGTACAAAGCCAATTTAATATTTCAAATTTATAAAAAATACTACAAGCTTCTTTTCCTTGCTCTTACATAAGTATAATCATGTGATCTTTGTTCAAACACTCTCTACAACATTAGCACCATAAATCTCTCCCCTCTTTAGTCTACTCAAAACGAGGACAATAACTGATATCATTAATCTTCTGCACACACCATGGTTCATTGGTTCAGTATGGCAGGGCAAGGGATCACTTATGGTTTGAAAGGCCCATGACCAAGGAGTAATATTGGTTTGAAAGACCAAGAGGTAATCTCACTGTGAAATATACACAAGCAAATTTGGATGGTGGGATAAGTTGAGTAAACCATCGATATTGTCGTGCAACTCCGATTAACATCAGAGTTGCGGATAGCCTAAACGGTCTTATTGGAGGCAACTACTCAAACACGGATTCGGCTATGGCCGCGCGGGAGGAAGAAGGAAAATGAAGGCTGCGGCGAAAGCACTTAACTGCAGCACGCCGGCGTAGCTCCGGTCCTGTGAGAGGAAATTAACTCAAGTGGAACAGGTTTGAATGGGGGATGCAAAATAATACAAGGGTTTATTCAAATGAAAAAGACATGACAGGAAAATGCGCGCCGATAATGAAATAAGGTAGCTAAATTGGGATCCCACACACAACAGATTTCAAACACGAGACGAGGGAGATGAATACGAAAATAAAAACGTCCGTTATGTAATTGGGTACGCGGAGCTCGGTCTTAGCTGTCTTGTCGTCTTCAATTCCCGGCCTGGAAAAATCCTCCGTCCGCCTCGCACGCCCCGCTAGGCCCGAGCCAACGCCCTCGCCGCTGCACACGAGGTCCGTGCACCAAGCTCCAAAAGCACCAGCACCGCTCTACTCGGGCTACACCTCAGCCCAACTTGGGTCGGGATCTCTAAACGACTCGACCGGGCTGCTGAAGACAACTCCTCGTATCGACTCGACCGCCCAATGGTGTTCGGCAACTGGCGTTCAGCAACTCCCTATGGCGCAACTGCCAACTCTGCGAACTGCCAGGAATCCAACTGCTCTGGGTCAGATCTTCTCAACTGCGCAATGGCCACTGTGCACACAAACTCTTGACTCAGATCTCACTCCTCACTCTCGTCTTCGGCAACTAACTCAGGTCGGGGCTCTGATCTCATCTCCCGATCCAACTCTCCGGACTGCGAACTGCGCACTGCCAACTCAGCTTGGGCTCTCTGCGCTCAACTGAACTGCTCTCTGTGCAACTCCACACGCCGAGTCTCAACTGCTCAGGATCGCACCGGGACTGTAACTCAACTGCTTCTTCTGAACTTGACTCCTCTCAACTCCCAGCCAAGGAATCTGGCAACTAACTCCCCGAAATGGCGTCCGGCCCTCGTTAATATCTCCGGCCGATGACGTCAGCATTGGCGCACTGCTCTGCCAATCAGAGCCTCCCCCGACTCGCCGGCTCGCTCAGGTCACGCCCACTGCGTCACTCCAACTCTCGTCCCCTACTCCGTGGTCCTTGTGTTATAGCACGTGCTATGCGAAGTGGGTAGGCCTCTCGGAGGTGTAAATGGTGGCGGCCAACTGTGGCGGTGTTTTAGCCTGATTTCTTCCTAAGTCATGTCAGGGGAGAAGGCGTCATTTGTGTTGTGCTAAAGGGATCCTAACCAAGTGTCTATGTGGTCTGTAGTGCCATAATGGACAAAGGTTTGGCTACCAGGTGAGACATACAAGGGCTCTACTGATTAACCCCTACACTACCTATCACCCAAATCTCCTGGTAGATTCACAATCGTACATCTTAACCCGACAAACGCCTACACATGACTTATGACAGGTAGATTCCCTATCGCGACATCTCAAAGCATGTTACCTACTCAGATCTACTCTGCTCTACATATTGCTCCACCAAATTCGTAACAACATTTTGTACTTTGTCTGTCTGTGTCTGTCGTCATTTATCTCAGAGATGGCTGAACGGATCTTTGTCAAACTTTCAGACGTTCATCAGTCAGTGCCGGGGAGAGTTTTAAGCAAAAAAAAAAAAAAACCTTAAAAAAAAAAAGTAGGATTTTATTTATTTATATAAAATCTCTCTACAGTGCGTAGGTCTTTGTAGCTGCGTGAAAGGTAATATCACATGATAACTGACCCTATTCCTTAGTGGGTGCAGCGAAGTGTTTTAGGTCCCCACAAAAAAATAGAAAAGAAATTCTTCAAAATTACCAATATTATTATAACAGCACCTGTTATAACATTATAACAGCAATTACCTGTTATAACATTATAACATTAATGTTATAACAGTAATATTATTATAACAGCACAATTATAACGAACCCCTGCTAGTAAATAAATAAAAGGAAGAGAATGGGAGATATGGGGAGGGGTGGAAGGGAATAATGTTTAGTGGGAATATACAGACTTGGCATTTAATATGGAATATTTTTTTTTTCTTGACTTGGGTTTACTTTCTGAACTCAGTATATCAATCTGGTGAGTTTCTTTTACCCTTCGGTGATGTCTTTGTTGAAAGAACCATGTCACTGATTGTCTTTCACAGCAAGAAGTCAATAACAGGATTATATCACAGGTGGCGTGACAAAATGTAAGGACAGGTACATTTGACGATTGGCTTCACAATCGGGTATATAAGGGTTGTTGCGTTCCGTATTAGTGGAAAACAACTGCTACACGTCTACAAAAGTTATTGCCGATTCCTCTGGAGATGGTCCGTCAACTCGACAATGCTGTTTGTCATGGAGTGGTGGCTTCACGAAATTCCGGCATGAAACAGCGTGCTATTCCTCGGCAGTATGGCATCACTCAAGGTCAGGTGTCAAAGATCCTGAAACGAAATGCTCAGAGGGGTGTCCCTACTCCAATACCAAGGCCAGGACGTCCACGCAGAACCACAAGGAGGGATTGGAGGTCCCCACAAGGAGGGTCCCCACAAGGGACCACAAGGTGCCAGCTGCACCGGTTAGTCTGCAATGGCCGTACCAAGTCAGCTAATCGGCTTAGGGCTGAGTGGCAGCAACTGACAAATGTGCCTGTATCCAGAAGGCTAGTCAAACCAATGACTGGTTCAAGTAGGCTATCATGTCAGGCGTCCCCTGAGAAAGCCACGCCTGACCAGACAACACAGCCAGTGCCGATTGCAGTGGGCCAGAGAGCACCGTCAATGGCAGCCAGGACACTGGAATCACGTGACCTTCAGTGACGAGTCTAGATTTCTGGTCTATCGTCAAGATGGCCGCGTCCGAGTGCGCAGACAAGTGCATGAAGCCCACAACGAAGATTGTATAGTGCCAAGAGTCCAAGCTTCCAATGAACTTTTGGTTCTAAGTCATCTTGAAAAGTAAGTTCACCCCCACAAAAAAAATATTCCATATTAAATGCCAAGTCTGTAGTATGTGTAAAGGGAAGGAAGGAGTAGGAAACATGAAGATTGGAGTGGAGAGTGGGTGGGGTTGGGGGAGGGAGGGGGTTTGATTGCCATTTTTGAGTGCACATTATGTAAATTACAAATAATATAAGGTAACATTTATTCAATTTTATAAACTGTGCTTTTGACATTAATTTCATCTGCACGATGACGCACCTCACATTTAATCAAATGGGTGAACACAATTATTTGTATGAGTTGCATAAGAACCCAGGTTCCGATGATATGTATGTCATTTACAGCAAATTGGAATATCGTTGTTAGTATTATTGATGTGGATGATGACACACTTCCCCAATGTGCATCTTGTCATTGCAGGAGCTTTGGCAAGTCACAGCAAGCACCAAAGAATTGAGCTGAACGTGTGTAAAGATCACCCATGAGTATATTGCCAATGGATAAATCAAGGCAGGTTTTGCTGTGAATTTTTATGCTTCTGCCGACAAAGACGCCGGAGGCATAGTGTTTTCCTGTTTCTTTTTATATTGATTTTGCATATTGCATAACACATGCTTCTTGTTCATTTGCATCACATGCTTCTTGCATAACTGCAAGCTGGGAGCACCAGGAGGAGGGATTTCTTTCATGCCCATTACTTGTCAATGGGTACCACGAGCAACTATTAAAATTTGAAGGGAATCTGCGAAGCCATTTTCATTTTATATATATATATATATATATATATATATATATATATATATATAAATATATATATATATATATATATATATATATATATATATATATATATATATATATATATATATATATATTGTTACGGTCCGCGGATAAGATGTTGTTTGCCGAGCGGAGGCACCGCGGCCGAACAGTTTTTTTCCCGATTCACCCGATCCCCAAACGTTGGCCAGATCGCGCCACAGCTACTCAATATGGAAAAGACAAAGACGACACGGATGTGAAGAAGAGGAAAACGAAGGCAAAAAGGTTTGAAATACGATTATTATTTATTACTATTTACAGGCTCAAAAAAACCAAGGAGAAGGAAAGATAAGAAAATAATATAGACAGAGGGACGGACCAGAAGGACACAGTGAAAATCGCTAGCTTATCTATGCAGTCTTAATTAATTACCCAGGGACAAAACAAACAGAACAAACTCACGTACACCAAAAGGATGGAAAGGCAGGACTGGCGGGAGGTGGATGGCTGGAGGGAGAGGAAGATCCGGAGCTGGCTGGAGCTTGATCCCGCACGGGACGTCGGGCTGGACCTCGACGGCCGCCGATGCCACCGATCCTGTCGTGTGCGCGGGGTAACGGGTCGGAGCTGCTTGGTGGAGCCAAGCCAACGCTGCTGGTGGGGGGTCTGGCGTGACGGGTTCTCTCTCCCTCTCTCACTAACTCCAGGACTCTTTCTCTCTTGCTTAGTCCAATCACTCCTCACCACCGACAACTCAACGCAACCACTGACCACCACTGACGACCAACCCCCGCTCTGACCAAAACCACACAACTCAGCTCTCTCCAACTTCTTGCGCGCGCGCCTTTATAGCGCCTCCGGCGATTAAGCCGCCGGCCTTCAGGACACACCCATCGGTGTGCTCACCTCGGCCCTGGTTGGTCGCGCGACCCTCTGGCTCCGCCCTTGATGACGACGGGCGGGCACGCCTTTCTTCCCCGACCCGAGCACATGTTCAATGTTGGTTTTGGGGCGAAAACAACCCACAGCTGTAACAAACTGGCAAACTGCCCAGTGCAGTTGGCAATGGAGACTTGGAGGGGATGTAGCTGGAAATTGAGGCTTGGCAATGGAAGTTTTGGGAGTGGGAATGGGGGATGAAAGGAATCTATCTATTTCACTTGGTGCAATGGAGTGTCATTTTAATGGAAGACAAGGCCTTACCCTGATACACATAATAAGGAAATAAACTACTGAACAAGGGTATTATAGTGTCCTTCAATGTATGCTTTATGGAATTAACTACCGGAACGCCCTTTGACCTTTATACACACTGGAGCAAGGAGGGCTCAGACTAAACAATAATTCATAACAATTTACAATACAATACAACACAATAAAAAAAACACAATCCTCATTTCCGCAACAATATATACTAGACGACCCATGACCCGTTGGGTCAATGTCAGTTTGAATAGATATGAGAATAGAACTAAAGCGAACGCTGGACATCATCAGGGAGATTATTTGGGCCAGCAAGCCATAAGGCTCACCTCTCCAGCGTTCTAAATCACTTACCTGTGACACGTGATTTCGGCCCTTATCTCCGATCACGTTTTTTTTTTTGTTTTTTTTTTAGAAAAAACACGCGACCTGTGGACTACCACGATTTTGTTGTCAGAGGACACTTCTGATGACGATGTTCTTTGTCGACGATCCTCCATTTATATAAACTCGCACGTTCTCTTTCCTCTTCCCTCGACTGAGCGCCACATACAGCTGACCATGCTGGAAGACCGGTTTCTCCAGGTAGACCAGCACATTCTTCATAGTTTGCCCTTGCGCCTTATGGATCGTCATTGCGAAGCAGGATTGTATGGGGAACTGGCAGCGCTGCAAAGGGATATCCTCAGCTTCCGACAGATTTAGTCGGATCCGAGGGAGCATTACAGTTTCGCCTTCAAACGTTGAACTTATGATCCTCGCAACTATAATATTTCGAAGCATGTCCTCAACAATCATGTGCGTCCCGTTGCAAAGTTTCGGAGGGTCCAAGTTCCGCATCAAAATGATAGAGGATCCTTTTTTGAGCTCGAGGTTGTGCGGCGGCAATCCCGAGACTTCAACGGATTCTAGGAATTCCGTTGGGAAGTGCGTCGCATCAGTACCCTCAGTCACACTGTTGAACGCAGCATACTTCTTGCTAGCACCAGGGAACCTTGTGATGCATCTTGAATTGATGTTTCGCATCATATCGTTGAGGGGCACTAATATAGACCTTGCTGAAAAAACCTCCATCGGATTGGCGAATGATGGATATATGGTATCGATGCACTCATCGAGCCCACTCGCTGTCAGCAGTATATCCTCTGGCAAATCTATCTCATCATCCGCATTTTTCTCGATTCTATCCTCGCCGATGTCGAGCAAAAATCTTGAAAACTGCCCACTTCCGTCGGTCAGTCGCATATTAGTTCTCAAGTGAAACATTCCAAAGCTCTGCCATAAGTAGGACTTCTTTATGCACGCATTCTCAACGTCAGCATCACACCCTCTTTTCACCACGGGCAGAAGTTGACGGAAATCACCACAGCATATCGTCAAGATCCCTCCAAAAGGCTTGTCTTTGTCACATACATCACGCAACGTGCGATCCACAGCCTCGAAACTCTCTCTCCTGATCATAGGACACTCATCCCACACGATGAGTTTTGTACTTCGAAAGAGGTCTGCGATAGTGGAATTTTTATCGATGTTGCATACGCCATCTTCCCTCAGTGTCAGAGGGATTTGGAACCTTGAGTGCGCTGTTCTTCCACCAGGCATGAGGGTAGCAGCTATGCCAGATGAGGCCACCGCAAGGGCAACTTCTCCACTCGCTCTCACTTTAGAGAGAATCAGGTTAATAAGAAACGTCTTCCCTGTGCCTCCAGGCACGTCAATGAAAATCATTGATGACTGATTCGTGCGGATGTTGCTATTCGCGTCCATAGACGTGAGGTGTGATTCGTTGTCCGCGTCCGTAGCGCCGTCGGAGAGTTGATACGACATTCTTCCTGCAAATAGTATTGTGTTTGTGCTATCGTTTTGCCGATCATCAAATGACAAATAAATTACATTGTGAAAATTAAAGATTTCAAATAAACCTATTTAAAGTGTATGCGCATATAAATAATAAAAAAAATCGAAGAAATATCTCTCGGTAATTTCCTGAAACCTATTGTACTTCCGGGTAATAATGTTGAATGAAATAACGAAGATATATACTGTATGCCTGTTATTTTAGGCGGTGTATTTTCGTATATCAACGTGGCGCGATTTTTAAAATATATCTCTGCAATTTCCCGTGTGTGCGTGAATGTTCTCAATTATTTCTTTTACCGAGTCTAAAACCATCGATAAAAATGAAATCAGATGGCGACTTAGATTGAAGATAAAGGCGTGAGACAGACTCAATGGCCTTGAAGATACAAGCCTTTCAGAATTCATTTCGTTCTATAAACGGAAACTTTCATCGGATTTTCTTCCCGTTTTTTTTCAACCGAGTCTAAAACTATGTTAGCGACTGTGAAAAATGAAATGATATATCGAATTTGATTTGAAATAAAACTGAGAGAGAGAGCAAGACACCACGGGCCTACAAAACAGGCCTCAAAGCTATGCGAGTTAATAAAATGGTGGATATTACTACTCTCTCAAAGGGGTAACCCACGCCCCCGGACCGATCGAATGTTACACACAAACACGCAAGATTTCAATTTTATAATTATATATATATATATATATATATATATATATATATATATATATATATATACATATACATATATATACATATATATATATATATAGATACATATTGTTACCGATCGCGGTTTAGATGTTATGATGGGCCGAGCGGATGGTCCAACCGCGACCGTTACAGGATCCCCGACTCACCCGATTCCACCCAAACGTTGGCCGGATCGCACCGCAGCTATTCAATAGGGAAAAGACAAAGGCGACACGGATGTGAAGAAGAAGAAGAAGAAGAAGACAAAAAGGTTGGAAATACTACTAAATTTATTCCTACTATTTACATGCTCAAAGTAACCAAGGAGAAGGAAAGATAATAAAATAATATACAGAAGGATCAGAGACACAGTGCAATTATTAGCTTATACAGACTTAATTAACACTGGGACAGAACAAACAAAACAAACTCACGTACACAAGAAGGGTGGAAAGGCAGGAGGTGGATGGCTGGAGGGAGAGGAAGGTCCAAGGGGGTCCCGCAGCACAACCGGCGCGTTTAGCAGCCGCCGTTCCTTCACGGCCCTGCTCCAAACCGCCGTTCAGGCCCCCAAGCTGCTGTTGTGGCTGCTGTGGACGTCGCGTGCTTTGCCAGGCCTTGTCCGACTCGTCTGGTCCAAACCCTCAACTCTTTCTTGTGCGTTCGTTCACTCTTTACCACCGACTCCTCACCGCAACCAACGCAACCAACTGACCACCACCACCGACTCCACTGACTGACTCCTCCACTGACGACCAACTCACGACTCTCTCTCTTGCTTCTTGCGTGCGCGCCTTTTATAGCGCCTCCAGCGATCAAGCCGCCGGCCTTCCTGACACGCCCATCGGTGTGCTCACCTCGGCCCTGGTTGGTCACGCGACCCTCTCGCTCCGCCCTTGATGACGACGGGCGGCACGCCCCTCTTCCCCTCTATGACGAGGTGGAGACACGCCTTTCTTCTCCGACCCTGCCTCGTGGTCAATGGCGGTTATTGGAGGGGAGGTAATTGGCAATCGAGGCCCGGCAATGCCGGAAGGGGATGTAAAAGGAAATGGAGATTTTGGGGATGGGAATGAAAGGGGATCTATTCTCTTTCACTGGTGCAATGGAGTACTTCAATTAATGGGAGACACAGCCTTACTCTAAAACACAGAATAAGATATAACTATCAAACAGGGGTATTCTATTATTTGGCTGACGTGTATGCTTGTGGACTAATTATGGGATGCCCTTTCACCTTTACACAGCTCCGGAGGCAGGGGGGCGCAGAATAAACAATAATAACAATTCACACAATCCAAAAAATATACAGTTCTCATACCCGCAACAATATATATACATATATACAGTCACGTGAAAAAGTAAGTACACCCCATGTAAAGTTTTGACAGCCCACATATTTCAACATACAGCTATTTGATCTTCATTTCAACAATATTGATAGATAAAGGTGATATAATAGAACAAATATCATGAAACATTGACATTTTGTAGTCCATTGTATAATTTAAATAAACATAAATGCAAATTTCACATGTGTAAAAAGTAAGTACACCCCTACATTTATCACTACTTCAAATACCTAAAATAAGAATCAGGTGCACCAGTTCAAGTGCAAATGATTAGAACATCGTGAGAGAGGATCTTGGAGGAACCTGTCTTATTTAAACCTCAGACATTTAGTTTGGTTTGCTCTTTGTTGTTGAAGTGTGTGACGTCACCATGCCTAGATCAAAAGAGCTCTCTGAGGCCTTCAGAAAGAGGTTACAGATGCCTACGAGTCTGGGAAGGGATTTAAAAAGATCTCCAAACAATTTGAAATCAATCATTCGACTGTCCGGAAGATCATCTACAAGTGGAGAAGATTCGAAACAATTGCCAACTTGTTCAGGCCAGGCCACCCCAGCAAGTTCAGCCCGAGAGCAGACCGCAAGATGCTGAATGAAGTCTCTAAGAATGCCAGAATATCATCACGCGACCTACAGGTAGCTCTTGCCACTGTTGATGTCAAAGTGCATGAGTCTACCATTAGAAAGAGGCTGCACAAATTTGATCTACATGGGAGGTGTGCCAGGAGGAAGCCTTTGCTGTCCAGAAAGAACATCAGGGCAAGACTAAAGTTTGCCAATGGACACCTAGGCAAAGACCAGCACTTCTGCAACAATGTGCTCTGGACAGATGAGTCAAAGGCAAAGAGCTATTTGGCCACAGTACCACAAGAACCTGATACCAACTGTAAAGCATGGTGGTGGAAATCTTATGGTTTGGGGCAGCTTTGCTGCATCAGGGCCTGGGCAGCTCACCATCATAGAATCCACTATGAATTCTTCATTGTAGCAGACGGTGCTTGAGGATAATGTGAGGCCATCTGTCGGAAAGTTGAAGCTCAACCGAAGGTGGACCTTGCAACATGATAATGACCCTAAACATACCAGTAAATCCACCACGGAATGGCTGAAAAGAAAGAAATGGAGGGTTCTGGAATGGCTAAGTCAAAGCCCGGATCTAAATCCCATCGAGATGTTGTGGGGGGATTTGAAACGAGCTGTGTATGCAAGAAACCCCTTAAACATCGCACAGATGAAAGAATTCTGCATGGAGGAGTGGGCAAAAATTTCTCCCAGTCGATGTCAGAGACTGGTAGACAGTTCTAAGAAACGCCTACTTGAGGTTGTTTCTGCCAAAGAGGGCAATACCACCTATTCGAGCCAAGGGTGTACTTACTTTTTCCACCTGCGAAATTTGCATTTTTGTTTATTTAAATAATACAATGGACTACAAAATGTAAATGTTTCATGATATTTGTTATATTATATCACCTTTATCTATCAATATTGTTGAAATGAAGATCAAATAGCTGTATGTTGAAATATGTTGAAAAAGTCAAAATTTTACATGGGGTGTACTTACTTTTTCACGTGACTGTATATATACTATATAAGAGAGCCATTGGGGGGGGGGGGGTTGGATTTTTAAAAAATCACTTTTTCGTGCCTAAACCTTTTGATTCATGACAGTTATATGCAAGTACACGTTCACATAAATAAATACAAAAGAATCACCAGACATTTGAACACGGATAATAAAACAATTCCGGAAGCGGTTGAAGTTGGTGGTAAGGCTTCTTCTTGTTCCTGAACGTCATCATACTTAACTCAGAAACGTGTTGAACGGCACATTTACCAGCATATATTCAACGTAAAAGTAAAATGATGATTTGACATTTGTGATGGGTTCAGATTTGGATGTAATTACATATACAGTATATATATATATATATATATATATATATATATATATATATATATATATATATATATATATATATATACACATATATATATGTATATATATATATACACACACAAACACACCTCGTTTTTTCATTTCTGTTCCTCACAATTCTATCCCTCTCTTTCATACACACACACACACACACACACACACACACACACACACACACACACACACACACACACACACACACACACACACACACAATTAATTGTACAGTATCGGTTGTTTCTAAACTTAAATAATTTGAAGGATTGTTGTAAATGATGTTAATTTTTGCCTAAAGCAAGAACCTTAACCCGTAAGCAACTGACTAGTTTCCCGACTGCATGGATCATCAGCTGGGCACCGTTCTT